>NC_061114.1:143007639-143008627 GCF_002878395.1 Capsicum annuum
TTGAACAAATGAGGGTACTTAGATTTTATTGCTTCCTCAGCTTCCCATGTAATCTCTTCCCTTTGACGATTTCTCCAACGTACTTTCACCGATGCTATCTCTTTATTTCTCATCTTCTTAACTTGGCGATCTAGAATAGCAATAGGCACTTCCTCATAGGTATGATCTTCCGCAATTTGCACATCCTCAGTAGAAGTGATATGTGATGGATCTCCGATGCACTTTCAAAGCATTGACACATGAAATATCGGATGTACTGATGAGAGCTCTTGGGGTAGCTCTAATTCATATGCAACTTTTCCAAACCTTCGAGTGATCTTAGACGGGCCTATATAACGTGGACTCAACTTCCCTTTCTTGCCAAATCTCATTACCCCTTTTATTGGTGATACCTTCAAAAATACCCAATCACCTATAGAAAACTCTAGCCCTCTCCTTCTACTATCCGCATATGACTTGTATCGACTTTGGGCTATTTTCAGTCATTGCTGAATTACTTTAACCTTCTCTATGGCTTGATAAACAAGATCCGGTCCGAACAAAAGAGTTTTACCCATTTCGAACCTTCCTATTGGTGATCTACACTTCCTTCCATATAAAGCTTCATATGGTGCCATTTTGATACTTGAATGATAGCTATTATTGTAGGCAAACTCAATAAGAGGTAAATGATCATCCCAGCTGACTTAAAATCTATTACACAAGCTTGTAGCATATCTTCAAGTGTTTGGATGGTACGTTCTGCCTGTCCATCTATTTGAGGGTGAAAAGTTGTACTCAACTTCATTTGTGTTCCCAAACACCTCTGAAAAGACTTCCAAAAGTTTGCGGTAAATTGGGTTCCCCAATCTGATATAATAGAGACTGGCACTCCATGTAATCGGACTATCTCTTTAATGTACAGCTTTGCATACTCTTCAATTGTGTAAGTGGTCCTAACTGGTAGGAAATGTGCGGATTTGGTAAGCCTATCAACAATCACCCATCT
>NC_061114.1:143008727-143046968 GCF_002878395.1 Capsicum annuum
CCAAAAGTTTGCGGTAAATTGGGTTCCCCAATCTGATATAATAGAGACTGGCACTCCATGTAATCGGACTATCTCTTTAATGTACAGCTTTGCATACTCTTCAATTGTGTAAGTGGTCCTAACTGGTAGGAAATGTGCGGATTTGGTAAGCCTATCAACAATCACCCATATAGAATCAAACTTCCAGGATGTACGAGGTAAACTAATAACGAAATCCATGTTGATCATGTCCCACTTCCAGCTTGGAAGATCAATGCATTGGATATAACCTCCGATTTTTGGTGCTCAACTTTAACTCTTTGACAATTTGGACATTCAGCTACAAATTCTGCAATGCTCTTCTTCATGTCATTCCACCAATACATATCTTTCAAATCTTGATACATTTTGGTTGATCCTAGATTAATGGAATATCTTGAACAATGTGCCTCTGTCATAATCTTCTTTCTTAGCCCGTCTACATCTGGCACACACAATCGGTTTTGGGACTGAAGTACTCCTTCTCGCATAAGTTCAAATGCCTTGGTCGCACCACTCTAAACGTTCTCCTTAAGCTGTAATAAAATAGGATTTGTATATTGTTTCTCTTTCACTTCAGCTACTAATGAAGATTCCACCTCATTATGTATGATAAGCTCTTTATCCGGAGTTTCCAGAAGGCGAACTCCCAAACTAGCTAACTGGTGAAGATCTTTAATCATCCCTTGCCTTTCTATAGGTGCCATCATAGCCTTACGACTTAACGCATCAGCTACCACATTTGCTTTCCCTGGATGGTACAAGATATCAACATCATAGTCCTTTAATAGTTCAAGCCATCTCCATTGCCTTAAATTTAGATCCTTCTGATTAAAAATATATTACAATCTCTTATGGTCAATATATATATCAACATGAACCCCATATAAGTAGTGGCGTCATATCTTTAAAGCAAAAATAACTGCTGCCAGCTCAAGATCGTGTGTAGGATAATATTTCTCATGTGGCCTCAATTGTCTAGAAGCATATGCTATTACCTTACCATGCTGCATCAATACACATCCTAAACCAATTCTAGAAGCATCACAATACACTGTATACCCTTCGGTTCCTTCTGGAAGTATCAACATGGGTGTAGAAATCAACTTGTTCTTTAAATCTTGAAAACTCTTCTCACAAGCATCATTCCATTGGAATTTGGATGCTTTATGGGTTAGCTTGGCTAAGGGTGCTAAAATGGAAGAAAAGCCTTTAACAAACCTTCTATAATAACCGGCCAACCCGAGAAAACTACGAATCTCCATAGGCGTTGTGGGCCTTGGCCAGTTCTTCACAGCTTCTATGTTTTGAGCATCAACCTTTCTCCCTTCACTAGATACAATATGACCCAAAAATGCCACCGACTTTAACCAAAACTCACATGTAGAGAACTTTCGTTAAAGCTTATAATCATGAAGAGTCTGCAATGCCTGTCGTAAATGATTGGCATGGTTCTCTTCTGATCTAGAATAAACTAGAATATCATCTATAAAAACTATCACAAATACATCCAGGAATGGCTTAAACACCCTATTCATCAAATCCATAAAAGTTGCGGGTACATTTGTTATCCCAAATGACATAACTAGAAACTCATAATGACCATACCGTGTTCGGAAAGCTGTCTTAGGTATATCCTTCTCTTTGACCCTCACTTGGTGGTAACCTGACCTCAAATCAATCTTAGAAAAGCACTTGGCGCCCTGTAACTGATCAAATAAATCATCAATTCTTGGGAGAGGATATTTATTCTTAATACTCACCTTATTCAATTTCCGATAATCAATACACATCCTCAGCGAGCCATCCTTTTTGCGTACAAATAACACTGGTGCACCCCAGGGGGACATACTAGGCCTTATGAATCCCTTCTCTAGCAAATCTTTCAATTGCTCTTTCAATTCTCATAATTCTGCTGGGGCCATTCTATACGGAGGAATGGAGATTGGTTGGGTGCCTTGTATTACATCAATACCAAACTCTACTTCTCGTTCAGGAGGCAAACTTGAAAGATCTTCAGGAAATACATTAAAAAATTCATTTACCACCGGAACAGCGTGAAGAGTTGGTGGCTTCGCTTCTGTATCCCTTACTCTAACTAAATGATATATGTATCCCTTGGAAATCATTCTTCTTGCCTTAAAATAAGAAATAAATCTACCTCTTGGCGTGCTAATTTTACCTTTCCATTCAAGGACTGATTCATTTGGAAAATGGAAATATACCTTTTTCGTGCAGCAATCAATTGTGGCATAACAAGACGCCAACCAGTCCATACCCATTATAACAGACGCCAACCAGTCCATACCCATTATAACATCAAAATCTACCATTTCTAACTCCACAAGATCAACCATCGTATCACGACCACAGATAGTTACTATGCAGTTTTGGTAAACCCTTCTAGCTATAATAGATTCCCCAACCAGTGTGGATACATCAAATGGATTAACTAACAGTTCGGGTATTCTTTCGAACCTTTTAGCAACCAATGGAGTAATATAAGATAATGTAGAAGCGGGATCAATTAAGGCATATAAATTGAATAAAAAGATAGACAACGTACCCGTAACCACATCTGGGGAAGCCTCTAAATTCTATCGATCCGCTAGAGCATGCGTATGATTTTGAGCCCCGCTAGAACTCATGGCTCCTCTATCACCTCTAACACGACCCATTGGTTGTGCACCTCTTCCTGAATAAGGCATCGATGATGATGATGCAAAAAATGACCCCGTAGGTCGTGCCATACCCTCTATGCCCCTTCATGGGCATTCTCTCAGCATATACCCCAACATACCGCACCAAAAGCAAACATTGGTCGCCAACCGATATGCGCCCAAATAATACCTTCCACATTTATTGCATGTCTCTCGAGGAGGTCTCGATTGGCTCATATTCCCTTTCCCTTGGTACCCCACTGTCCGCAAACTCTGAATCTCACTTCCGTTCCCAAATTGATTTCTTCTGTACCCTTGGAACTGTGGTGAGGCACTAGCTGCAGAATAAGAAGATAATGGCCTAGGTGGTCTAGCAAAAAATTGTGGTCTGAACCCTCCTTGAGATGCCATGAACTACCCTATAGACCTAGCCCTCTTGGAATATCCTCTTTCTAATTCCTGTGTTCTTCTCCTATGCCTCTGATCTTCTATTTTCTATGCAAAAGCTTGGATCCTCGCTATGTCCATATCTTTGTTCAAAGCGGCAATAGTACAATCTCTAACCAGATATGGATCTAGCCTATCCACATATTGATGAACTCTGTCATCCATAGTAGCTAAAACATTAGGAGAATATCTCGACAAGGAATTAAATTGGAGACTGTACTCCCTCACGCTCATATTCCCCTGACGAAGATTTAAAAACTGATCTGCACGGGCCTGACGAATCTCGAATGGAAGATAATGATCAAAAAATGCCTCTTTGAACTCTTTCCAAGTAGCTGGGGGTGCATCAATACCCCTAGATCATTTCCAGTTCTCGTACCAATATATAGCCTCCCCTTTAAATCTATACACCGCTAACTCCGCTGTCTCTCTACCCATTACATGCATAACATCTAAGGCCCTTTGAATTTGATCAATAAAGTCCTGTGGGTCCTCGTTAAGATCTGATCCAGTAAAAGTGGGAGGATCCATCTTAAGAAAATCCTGTGTTCAAAGGCTAGCCGCCCTATCTGTACCACTAGGACCCGTGGTAGAAATGGCTTGCCCTTGAGCTTGCCCAGCAACTATACGAGTCAAAAGTTGCACTGCATTTCTAAGATCTTGATCAACAACATTAATAGGTGGCTCTAGGGATATAGTTCTCCTCCTTCTTATTTCTTCCGGAGTGGAAGAAGTTTCTGATACATGCTCAGCTGGAGCCTCACTTTGATTAGCTGGTATAGTAGGTGACTTACTAGTCCCCTCTCCGGCAACCACATCTACTTGCTTACCGGTATTCTTTCTTCTAGTAACCGGCATCATTACTATAATAAGAGAAATAAATGGATTCAGTGGTTAACTATGACTTCATATACAATATAGGCTCTATCGTACAATCTAAGACAGAAAGAAAAGAAAAAATTCCTAAATGTCCATAGCCTCTTGTTTATAGATGCGGTGCACGACACACCGATAAACAAGACTCTATGCAGACACGGCTTTGTAGAATCACTAGGACGAACTTCTCTGATACCACTTTTGTCATGCCTCAAATCCTATTGGGGCGGACTGCCACCCGTAACCGAGGAGGCCCGGGAGAACCAGCTTATAACCTTATACTTCCCATGCATACCTCTATGACAGCTCGAAATTTGGATCGCATCATATCGCATATAAAAGGAAATAATCACCTGTATAAGCTTGAGCACACATATATATGTATATACAATACTTGACTGTTGGAGCCATCACGTCTATTAACAAAACACCACCTTGACTGTACATTAGGTCTACAAAGCCTCTAGACAATACACAGAGTTTAACTAAGGTCGGGACATACCCCGCCATATAAATAACTTCTATACAATACCAAAAGTGATTGGATATACCATGGAAAGCCTCGAAGAAAATTGGAGCTCACCAAAAGTAGCTGGATATCCTGGAGTGTTTAGCGTGCAGGTGATGGACTGAGGGATGAGTCTTGCCTTTTATAGAATTAGAGAAGAAGTTGGAGAGTTTAAATTTTAGAGGGAGTTAGAAATTTAGAGATTATATGGATAATGAATTGGTTTTTAAGCTTTTAAAATAGTGGGTAGGCCGGTTTTGGGTCAGGTCCCGTTGGGGTAGGGCCAAAATTTAAAATATTTAGGCCTAGAAAATACTGCCACCTACAGTGCCACTTATTTCTCGTAGTTGCCACCTATGTCCAGTAGGTGGCAGGGCGTAGGTAGCAAAAAATTTTCTGGCCCTCTGAACTTTTTGTTCTGACATTTACCATACAACTTACGAGATTGTAAGTAGTACTTACGACCCCGTAAGTAGTTTCATAACTAAAAGTTCAGAGACCTCAAAATCCTCCAAATTTTCCTCTGACATTTATTTCATTACTTACCTGACTTAAGTAGGACTTATGACCCCCATAAGTGGGTCAATAAGTCCTCTTACCTGGAACTCTCTGAATTCTGCAATGTCTTACCATGTGCAGGTATTTCCTTATGTTTTATAACTATAAAAAAATAAAACCATGTGAACACTAAAATAGTGGGTTTTCTCCCACTGAATACTTGATTTAAAGTTATGGTATGACGTGTCTATTTTGGTTACTAAGACTTCACCAACAAGCCCATGGATTGCTCCCATACAGTTCCTGATCTAACATAGCGGCATGACACAGGTATCTTGGCTGCTCAGACTTCATCAAGGTATCCAAAGAAGTGGTCTTCGAGGTCACCAATATACTTATTACCGAGACCACCCTCATATCAATTAGATGGTTCTGCGAACATTGAATGCGACCTCCTCATCATTCAGTCTGAAATTAAGCTCCCTATTTTCCATATCCACCAACTCTCTACCTATGGATAAAAATGGTCTCAAAGATTATGGGCATCTCAAAGGTAACTTCACAATCCAAGGCAACAAATTCCACGGGAAAGATAAAGTTGTCCACCTTTATCATAACATCAAATGATATATGCATGGATTTCTTCAACTTATGATCTTCCATCAATAGCCGCATCAACGTTAGCTCAGGAGGTATCAACACCAATTGTTGACCACTTCCAGCGGCATCAAGTTATTATTAGAAAACCTAGATGTCCCAATATTGCAAGGAATTATGAAATCTCTGGGATCACCTTTCTTTTGTGCTGGAGATCACAATGTGATTGTACTATAATGATGTAACCCACCGACGTCCTCATAACTGATAGATCTATTCTTTGTTATCAAATATTTCATAAATTTTACATAACCTGGCATCTAATTTAGAGCTTCAAGAAGAAAGATATTCAAACTCAACTCTTTCAGCATAGAAATGAATTTTTTATACTTCCCTTCTTTCTTTTGCTACCTTTGAGGAAAAGGTTGGGGAGATTGTGGAATGGTCTTTAGTAATAGTTCATCAACCTTTCCCTTAGCTTTATCCTTCTCGACACTATGATCAATACTTGTCGATTTTTATAATAACTCGGTATTAGTCACTAACTTCTCTAATTCTGCTTCAGGTGTATCATCAACATCAACACTATCATTTCCTCGGCTCATCATCCATTGGCATAGGGGTGTCAATATTGGCCTTATCACTTTGAGTGGTGATGGATAGATAGTAACCATCATTCTTTAACTATCGTTCTTAGGATTCTACACTATATTGCATGAAAGGGTGTTCGGTTGCCGCTGATTCAAAATTACAGATATCTGCCCAAATTATTGCTCCAATTGCTTGATCGTAGTAGCATGCGATTCTACCTTATGGATCAACCCTTAAATGTCTGCCCTAATCTCCTTAAGGCAATTTTCTTGACTTTTTCGACCCTTTACCAGCTTTGACAATATATCCTCTATCCTTGGTTCACTATCAAGGTTTCCTGGTGGAACATATACACCACCCTTCTTTTTATAATCATCCTTGCACCTCCAGTCAGTGTCCCTCTCTGTACTCTAATATTTGTACCTATCCCTATAGTAGTTTTTACCTTGGTTCCCTTACTTAGAGTTCCAATTGTCTTGAGTAGACGATTGACCCTTGGCTGGAAAACTCATTAACTCTCTATTTATATATTTAACCTCTTCATCCATATCTAAATCATATGATTTAGAGGCCCGATCTTAAGTGCCCACTGCATTCACCTTCTCAAAATTCATTGTCATGAACTACTTTGTCAGCAACCCAACCTTTGTCCTTTATTGAGGAACCTCTTTTGCAATTGTGTCATCAATAACTCTGTGCTTGCTGGAAGCCCCAATATTATTAATTCTAGCGCCTCTCTCTACCTCTCAAGAATGCCACCCCAATTGGTGAGAGAGATTTGATCTAATATCTTTGATGTTACCTCCCAATGCAGGGCCATGAATTCTCCACCAGTAGTAGTATCTTCCCTAGCTTTGGAACTGGTGTTAAGGGCTCAATATAATATTTCAAGCAAGTTGCTTCCTGTAATTCTATGACTAGGCACCATCATTAAATTCTTCTTAAACTGAAACCATGCCTCATACATTAATTCAGAATGTAACTACCTAAAATTATATATCTCATCCTTCAACTATAGCATTCTATATGAAGGGAAGAAATGGTCTAAAACTATCTCAGCAACTTGTTCTACGTACTTATAAACCCAGGAGGATGTTCCCCTAACCATAATATTACTTCACTAGTTAGAGAGAAAGGGAACAACCTGAGTCTTAGTGCTTCCTGATCTACCCCAGGTATGGTATATGAAGTGCAAATTCCAATAAAATTAATGAGGTACATGTTTTCATCATTCATCACCAAGCCTGCAAACATACCTTTTAGACTCAACAGTTGTATCATAGCACTAGCAATGTTGAACTTCACACCTGGTGGAAATATAGAAGGAATAATAGCTCCTATCATGGTAGTATCAACGTATACCAAGTACTTCTCTTGATTATCATATGGTGGCAAATAATGATAGCCTGGGATTACTTGAGCTCTACCCCTTTTACCTCTATCTTAGTTTTCATCAAGTTCTGCTCGATGATCTACTTCTTTTCAATACCTCGACAGCTCTGCCTTCTAAGCTACACGATGGGAACCTGCATCCCTCTTTGTATTAGCGGCATTTTCTTATGCTAATAATTGATCACTGGTTCAATCAATTGTCTCCTGAACTATACCAAGAAGAGATGTAGGCAAGCCTATAGGATTATCCCAAAGCCTCTCAAGATTACCTTTACATTCTGACATCCTATGATTTGGTTGTATGATGCTCCCTGGCTTGGGATTTAGTGGGATTAAGGGGTTGCCTTGACTCCTAATGCTAGGCACACACCAGTGTATTCCCCAAGAATAATAGGAAAATAAAACCCAAAAACCTCAACAACTTCAATCAATAACTTTGGAATCATATTCCTCGACAATGATGCCAAAACTTAATATTGCCCTAAACAATACCCTATAAGAAGATACCATGCGATCGCTGTCAAATTATAGTAACATAACTAGGTTGGGGTCAATCACATAGGGAATAGGTCAAACTCATCTCTCAAACTTGCTGAAGTAGTCAGCAGTACAGGAAAGTAAATAGGGGATTATGTACCAAATAGTAAAAGTAACAAGATTTGAATGCTTTTGGTTATAAATAATATTAAACGAACACTAGACTTGTGTTCCACCCTTGTGTCTAACTCCATAGGTTTATCATGCTTAATACAGTTATCTCAAGGTCACGCATGTAGAATCTGACAAGCTATGTATCACCAACCGTTTTGTGAGAGCCTTTGGTGAATCTCATCATTTACCTTGTGAGTCTTAGGGTGTCTTCTTACTAACCATTGTCTTTTATCCTAGTTTAACTTTCACTTTGTGGGTCTCAAGTTACTAGATGAGGGTTGATAGCCTTAAACAACTATTATAACCTTTTTTTCAATCTTTACCTCTTTTTGTAAAGACTATCACAAATATAGGAAAGTCCTTAGTGTCTGTAGTAGTCAAAGAAGAAAAAAACATAAAGAAGATCACAATATATGTATAAACAATGATTTAGATAAACCTTACACTTTTCCTACTTCGTTAACCCACCAGGGTTCCCACAACCCTAGCTAAGGGAATTATAAGCTCATAGTTGTGAAATAATCCATTGAATTTGATGAAAAACAAAACATAGAATTGAAAGCATAGAAATAATCTCATAATAATGAAAGAATAAAATCAAAATTCTCATATCAATTATGTAACAAAAAACCAAGAACACAAGAGTCCCAAGATAAAAAAAGTCAATCTTAAAATCAAAATATGTTTATAAGAGTATAAAGTGCATCAAAGTGCATAAACTAACTAAGAATATAAAAAGAGTATTTATAGATTACAGAGAAACCCTAGGAATGCTTTCCACAACAAAAGAGGTAAACTGAGTCAACAGCTACTTACATTGCCACTTATAGGCCGTAGGTGGTCTATCTTCAAACTCTGTAGGATCTTACTTGTGATCTCTTGTTCTGACACCTACACGGCATAGCTGTTAACTACGATGTGTAGGTGGTTCCCTCTTATGTGCTAGTAAACTTTATCATCTGTATATTTGATATTATATCCAATTCAAGTCTGGTATTTGTGCTATTAGTTCTAGTTCAAGTCCATCTTATGAGATACTACTTCTGATTCAAGTCTAATATTGAGTGGTTACTTATGGAAATTTTTGAACCGGTTTGAGTTTGGTGCTTATGATATGAAAATATCCATGGTTATGGTTCCGAGATATGGATATTTGGTGTAATTATTGTTATTACTTCTTCTTGATTGCATCCTCTAGGCTTATAGGGGCTTGCATTAGGTTATTTATTTTGTTTGTGTCTTCTGGGCTTATAGGGGCTAAGTTATGCAGAGATAGTTATGTTTTCTTTACTATTATTATTCCAGTTATTTACTTTGTGAATTTGGAGTATTATTATAGGTTTTCCCTTTTCCCTTTACTTAGATAACTTATCTCGTATTTTATTATCTTTATATTATAATTTAGCTCCATCAGCCAATGATGGATACCGAGTACTTGTGGCTTTGGTACTCATACAATACTTTTGTACCTTACTGGTGCAAATTTGAGTACAAGAAGCTATTGTTGATGTTGTTATTATACTGTTCAGAGTTTGGAGACAGGGTGAGCTCTAGGAGTCAGAGTTGACCTTTTATCTATTTTCTATTTTTGGATAAAGTTTTTATTTTGAGAGTGTTATGTATCTGACTTTTATAGTACTCATATTCTTTTGATCAGAGGTTCTTGTACCGACCTTAATAGGTCATGGGATATTATTGCTCTTTTTATTATTCCTCTTTAGTTATATTATTATCTTTATATTTCATGGATTGTACTTTAGTTACTTGCATAATTTTGATATTTATACCATTTTGTCCAAAAACTAGCCCATTACTTATAGTTCTAGGCTACTGTTTGGCTTAACTAATGGTGGGGTAAAGTAGGTGCTATCATAACTCAAGAAATTGGATCATGACAAATTGGTATCAGAGCCTAGGTTCACCAATATTATTGGTACAAGAGCAAGTGTCTAGTTGAATCCTACAGATTGAAATGATGACATCTATTGTTAATCTTCAAAAGGCTATAGGAGATTTTTATGAAATCTTTAATTCCTTCACTTATTTCGTGCTAAGAGTTTGTGTTGGTTTCTAAGATCTTTTTTTCATGCTTTTGCAGATGGCCCCTGAATCTGCAACTAAGGATCCTATTAAGGTACGTGGATGACCTATAGATTAGGGCAGATGAGATATGTATCCCTAGCTAAAGATCAATATAGGGAGATTTCAATAAATCTTATATTCCTGGCCCAACACCAAAGATTCCTCCACCCAAGCCTATGGAGGGCCAAGGAATAGCATAGACGGCATCGAGGTTTATTTATTCATCACTTCTTAGATATTTTTTGGTTTAGCTTTTGGGATTGGTTGGTGGTACAATGTCTAATAGTGCTTATTCTACGGAATAGAGTGGTGCCGAGTATAGGGCACAACTTATAGCTACGGCTCTAGAGTTGAGATTTCTCCAGGCTTATTTGATAGTTGTTCAGCTTGTTATGTCTGTTGAGATGTAGAAGATATTGGGTAGATTCTCGATATTAACTCTGCCTAGGTTTGCTGGGACACCAGTCGAGGATGCATATAAGTTCTTGGTTTTTTGTGAGGGTAGGCTCTATAATTTAGGCCTAGTTTAGACTCGTGGTGTCAACTACACTACTTTTTAGTTAGATTTGGCATATCACATTAGTGGAGAGGTTATCTTTATCTAGGCAGTGGGATCTTCCCCTTTGACATAGACCCAATTATCTAAGGTTTTCTTGGAGATATATATGTTTCATAGCCTTAGAGAGCAACTCAGAGATTAGTTCTCTAGATTGGAGTAGGGATCTATGAATATCATGGGGTATGAGGCCTAATTTTATAAGTTTATCAGGCATGCTATATCTACCTTATTAATTGAGTATGAGTGGATTTGGTGTTATGTTTGAGGATTAAGACTTCCTCTTTACATGGCTACACAGATATTGGTTGCCATTTATAAATTTTTTATTGAGGTTTTGACCATGCCCAAATTATGGAGGATATCCATTGCGAGGCACATGGGGGTAGAGATAAGAGTCCATGATACTAAGGTAGTTTCTTTGAGAGTCAGAGCAGCTCATGATTCAAAGGCAATAGTTCTCAAGGTAGGTACCCTCCATGCTAGTCTTATTAGCATTAGGATCATTCTATTAGGCTCATTTATGCCGAACTTCAGATTATAAATGGGGTCAGCCTAGCTACGATGATCATCTTGGCCAGAGTAGTGTTCAGCCTTTAAGAGGTTCATATTAAAGGTTTTATAGTTGAGGTAGGTATCTCGGATTAGTTTTATCTTCTGCTTATAGTGCAGTTCCTAGTGCATGTTATGATTATGGGGCCTTCGGCTATTTATCTAAAAAGTGTACCCAGAGTGGGGCAGTTGCACCCGTCGTATAGAGTGTTCTTTCATTAAGGAATTGCTGCCCCTAGATAGAGCTTGTACATAGGGTCTTTAGGGTAGTCCTTAGGGTTCTCGTAGAAGTCCTAAGACAGGTTGATAGGTGATTGGTCAAGCACCCATCTAGGTGGCAAATGATGTTATTTATATGTTGTGCCAGGTATATTGAAGGCAGAGTCGTTGAATGCTATTATTACAAGTGTTATCTTAGTGTGCCAATAGCTAGCTTTTGCTTTATTTGATTGAGATCCTCTTACTCTTATGTGATTGCTTATTATACATTGCGATTAGAGTTGTCTTAGGATTATTTATCTATTTTGTTATATGTATCTACTCCCATGGGTGATTCTTTAATAGTGTATCGGGTTTATAGATGATGTATTATGTTCGTTTGAGAATTTGATACTAGGCGGATGTTATTAAGTTATGTATGGTGGATTTTGATGTGATTCTGTGCATGGACTGGTTATCCCCCTATCATGCGGTGTTGATTTATATTCCCAAGACCATTACCTTAGCCATGTCCGGCATACCATGTTTGGTTTTGGAGACTTATATCGAAAGGTTACGAGTTTTATGTTTCTTATATTCATGATGTTAGTGTACAGAGTCCCTCACTTGAATTTATTCCTAAAGTTTGTGATATTTCTCATGTTTTTCCTACCAATCTACTCGTCCTTCCTCCTAAATATGATATTGAATTTATTATTGATATTAAGTTGAATGTTGACCTTTCTCTATGGCACCTTATTGTATGGCTCTTGCCAAGCTTAAAGAGCTAAATTCTCAACTTCAAGATCTTTTGGGTAAGGGTTTCATTAGGTCAAGTGTGTCACCTTAGGTTTTTCTATCTTGTTTGTGAAGAAGAAAGATTATTACTTGCATATGTGTATTAACTACAAATAACTCAATAAGGTGAGAGTGAAGAACAAGTATCCCCTACCTTATATTGATGACTTGTGTGACTAGCTTAAGGGAGCAGAGGTGTTCTCTAAGATTGACTTGAGGTTCAGTTACCATCAGTTGAGAATTCAGGCTGTGGATATCCCAAAGACAGCCTTCAAGACTCACTATGGTCATTATATGTTCATGGCGATATTTTTTGGGTTGACCAATGCCCCTACTGTGTACATGAATTTGATGAATCATTTATTTAGACCTTATTTAGATTCCTTTGTGTTTATGTTCATCGATGATGTTTTTATGTATTCGAGGAATATGGAGGAATATATGCAGCATTTGAGGATTGTGCTCTAGACTTTATGAAATCAAAGGCTTTTTGCCAAATTTCCAAAGTGTGAGTTTTGACCTCAGTCAGTGATATTCCAAGGACATGTGGTGTCTAAGTATGGGATTATGGTGGCCCTAGCAAAGATTAAGGATATTTGTTATTGGACTAGGCCCTACTCCATCTGAGGTTCATAGCTTTATTGATTTGGTGGGATACTACAGGCAGTTCATTGAGGATTTTTCAACTATTGCAGTGCTAATGACTAGATTGACCTAGAAGGAGGTTCTTTTATAGTGGTCTACAAAGTGTGAGTCAAGCTTTCAGAAACTCAAGGGTTTTCTCACTTTAGCTCCTATACTATCTTTTTTTATTGAGGGACATAGATTTATCGTATATTGTGATGCTTCTATTGTTAGTTTGGGTTATGGGTTGAGGTAGTAGGGTTGAGTTATTACTTATGCATTGAGGCAGTAGAAGGTGCATAAGTACAACTACCCCACTTATGATTTAGAGTTAGCGGGGATAGTTTTTGTACTTAATATTTGGAGCCATTATTTATATGTTATGCATTTTGAGATCTGTACCGATCGTCATAGTCTTCAGCATCTTATGACTTAGAGGAGATTAAATCTAGACAGGGCAGATGGATGGGGTTGCTGAGGATTATATCATATCTATTTTGTACCATCTAAATAATATGAATGTGGTAGCGGATTTCTTGAGCCAAAAGGTGGTGAGTATGGGTAGCTTAGATTCTATTTTGGTTTCTGAGAGGTAGTGACGTGGTACATCTAGTCCTTATCCAACTTCATAGTGTAACTTGATATTTGAAACTCTAAGAGGATCCTTACTAGTGTTGAGATGAGGTCTACCTTATTTGAGTAGATTCAGGGTAGACTATTTTGAGGATAGAGGACTTTGTATCATCCGTGATCAGGTGTTGAGTGGTGAGTTCAGGAGGGATACCATATATTTTAAGGTTATTCTGATATATGATGGTTGCATTTGTATTTTAAGGGTTGGTGACTTAGTGCAACAATATTGCGTAAGGCTTATAGCTCCATATACTTTATTAACCTTAGGATAGCAAAGATGTATTGGTATTTGAGAAAACATTATTGGTGGAGTGGCATGAAAAGAGATGTGGCATACTTTGTAGCTTATTGCATATATTGTCAGTAGGTGAAGGCCAAGCATCAGAGTCCTGGTTACCTCATTCAGAGTTTGCCTCCTACCTTAGGTGGTTTTGATGGCATTTGTATCATTAGTTATCGGTTTATCAAATTGATACATTTCATTCTTATTCAAATGTCCTTCAGTGATGAGAGGTTATCCCATATCTATGTACGTGAGATAGTCTGCCTGCATAGAATACCTATATATATTATTTTAGACTGGAACTCATTATTCACTTCTAGCTTCTGAAGATCTTTTTAGGAGGATTTAGGTAGTCAGGTATATCTTATCACCTCTTTTCACCCTCAAATCGATGGGCAGTCAGAGCGGACTAATCAGATTCTTAAGGATATGCTTTGATCTTATGTTATGGATTTTGAAGTCCAGTGGGAGTAGCACTTAGCATTGGCGAAGTTTGCATATAATAACAGCTACCATTCGATTATTGAAATGGTACCATTGAGGCACTATATGGTATGCATCCTCAGTCTTCAATTGAATGATTCTATACCTGCGAGGTTAGACCCCATGGTACTGTCTTACTTCAAGAGTAATTGGATATAGTAAGGGTGATTTAGTATAGGTTGAGGGAAGCTAAGAGTAGGCAGAAGGCTTATGCATATCATAGACTTTGTTTCTTGAGGTTTGGAGTTGGAGATCAGGTATTCCTTTGAGTACTGCCAATGAAGGGCGTGATGGGGTTTTGGAAGAAAGGCAAGCTCAACCATAGATATATTGGACCTTTGAGATCCTCTGCGGAGTTGAAGAGGTGGCTTATGAGTTGCATTACCCCTAGATTTTTCTACTATTCATCCAGTTTTTCATCTTTCTATGTTACGGCGTTACATTCCCGATGAGTCACATATGCTTCGGTAGGACTCGATTTAATTAGATGAGAAATTCACCTTTTTGGTAGAGACAGTGTTCATCTTAGCCAGGGATGTCATGTAATTGCACTCTAGGGAGATTGTTATATTTAAGGTTCAGTGGAGAGACTGCTCAGTAGATCAGGCTTCTTAGGAGATTGAGAGCGATATGTGAGCCCAGTATCCCCACCTGTTTGAGCCTTTCAGGTACATCCTAATCCTTCACTTTTGTGAATGAAAGTTCTTTTAGTAGTGGATATTATAATGACCCTTCAGATCATTTTCTGCATTTCTATACATGTTTGTTATTTAGAGCTTTCCTACAGCTGCCCCGAGTCATTTGTGACTTGTTGAAGCTAACAGTTCAGTAACTAGGTAGTTTATTTATTTTTAGAGCCAATTCCCTATTTTGAAGTCTTTAATGGTGAGGATTGGAAATCAAGAATAAAATTTATTTTAACAACCTCATATACAAATTTTGATAGTTCCATCTTCTCTAAAATGTCGATTTTAAGCTAGGGGGCCTCTGTTTTGGGTCCCAAGGCCTACAGACTCATTTTGGGCTATTGGTCGGAATTTGGTAAAAGTGAACCTTGGGTATGGGGCCCATATTTCATCCAAATGATCCCAAATGGAAATTGAGATGGTGCCATTGAATCTGGAATATTGAATTTGATAGAGTAGCATAGTTTTCATTCATGGGATTTTGAATTAATCCTGAGAGGTAGGTGGAAACTTACAAAATTCCAAGTTTCAACTGATGCATCTGCTAAAGCAAACATTTGGTCGCTTTAGTGGAGGCCACTTTAGTAGCCAAGTTGTCGTTTCAGCGAACGTGGGTAGTCCAAGACAAGTCATTTTAGCAAGAACCTTACAAGTAAGGCGGCCATCGCTTAAGTTACACGACCAGGCGGGGATTGCTTTAGCTATCCATGGACCACTTTAGTAGTGACCGCTTTAGCGACACCTGGGTACATTTATTTCAACTCCTACCAAATTTTTCCCCCAATTCTAACAAGTCTCACGAGCCAAAATCCCTAGAGAGTGTGATATTGGGAGACTAATCTTTGGGTAATCATGGGGCATTTGTGATCTCGGAATAATCATTTCCCCGTTCAATCCTCATAAATGTCTGTCTAATTTTTGGATTAATTCTCCAATTTAGTCATAGATCCCTATATTATTGTTGAGTTAATTTTGGTATCGTTTGAGCTCAGAATTTACCTATTCTTAAGAATAAATGATCCTAGGGATTAAGGGGACGTGTTGACGATTTCGATAATGTGATTCCCCAGTGGGCCCTACGTAGGACTTTGACTTGATTTTTGACCTGAAGCATAAAAGCGAAATATGGGTATCATTGTTCTCGTTTTAATACATAGATTACTATTTTGATAGTGTGGCATCATGTGGAAGCTTCTCGTAAAGGTAAGTCGCCAATTTAGCAAACTTTGTCAGACTTTCTTTGGTGTCCAGATAAGCTAGGTTTACTTTCTCCTAGATTGGTATTAATTATAGTATTGATATGATATTGTGGTAGTTTGGGTTGAAAAGTAGGACTTGCAGGTATATGTAGTGTGATTGGAATATTTAGCCAATTAAGGGACCAGAATTAGGTAGATTTGATTAATTTCTCATTCCTTAGGTAGAATAACAATCTTGGGGAACATGAGGCTTGATTAGTACCTCATAGTGAGTTTTGATACCTTAGCATAGTTTGGGGTATAATTTGCCTAAGAATGATCTTTTGAGGTTAGAAGTGGGGGCCCTCCAGTCCACCATAGGCCAAGATTACTATTAGCTCCTTATAGGCTCAATAGGCCTTTACAGATTATTTTAATTTTATGCTTGAGGTCTAGGAGGCCTTAGTCATATTGACAGAGCCCAAGCGCACACGTAAGTGTACGTGGTCTACGGAGTAATATAAAGGCCTTCAAGAAACCCGAATATTGATCCCATAGGGACTTATTCTAACGACTAGTCGATTTCAGTTCACAGTTAAAATTAATTTAGTGTAAGAGTAACAGAAAGAGAGTTTTGAATATTTGTAAACTAAATAAAAGTAAGGCATGCGGAAAGTAAAGACTTGAGATAATCAATAGGAGAAAACCCAGGGTTAAAGCACTTCAAACAATCTTACTACATTTGAACTTCATTCGTTAACTTTCTTACCTTGGTTGTTGATTTGTAGAGTTAATTTCATGATCATGGAATCCCAAACTCTAACTACCTAACTTGAACATTACAACTACATCGTTGAGAGGGGATGTAATAATCCAATTAAGTGCTTAAAGCTATCATCCTACGTGTGGATTGAGTAAGTCTTCTAGGTACATCCCTGTCCTAGAGGCCAATTCGAATTCCTTATTTCATAAAAGAATAAGAACCCTACTTTGTTTATCCCCATATTTTATCTTTCTATTCCCTCTCCCGAGATCACAAGGTTGACAATATATGTATTCTAAGGGTGGTCAATCCTCAAAGTAGTTAAAACAAGAATAAACAAACAACCAATATTGATAAGCAATCCAAATGAAATTAATTCAAAATGAGAGTAGTCATGTTCTTGGCTTTAACCCCGAAAAGAGAGCTTTTAGCCACTCATAGCCATAATCATAATCCAAATAATTATATGAAGGATCAAAACTGATACAAGCGAAATGGCTATCATATCCTTCGATGACATCATGGTGAGTCCAACTAATGAAGAACCCAATTATGGTCATATTGAGGAGAAGAAAGCATGCATGGAGAGACCATTTTGGACATTCCATGAGGCAAAACCATATGTGGAAGGTGGCTTGGCTTGCGGAAGTTGTGAAGCTTGAAGGACCACGGTCTTGGAGTGTAGGACTTAGTGAAAGGTTCCCTTTCCTCACTAAGGGGTGTTTGAGGGATTTCACATGCTAAAAAAATACATCCATGGCCGTCCCACCCTCATTAAGGGAATTTTTGACACTTTATTTGTAATAGATTATAAATAGGCCCTTTAGTCTAATTTTTACTCAGTTGATTATTGTTGTAAGTTCTTGAAACACTTTGAAACACCAAAGTCCTCTCCCTACTTGAGGCAACCTGAAACTTGACTTCATAAGTAAAGGTTCCACTTTGTTGTGTATTGGCTACAAACGCGAGTTCTTGAGTGAACCGAGTTCCTCTTAGGTTCAATATAAGAAATTGGTGTTATTTTACATGTTTGTATGGGTTTTTGAGTTTAATATACTCTTTAGTTACTATCTTCCCTAAGAGCTTTAATAGGTTACTTTACACATTTAATTCAACTCTAACAACCACATCACACCATTTTTGTCTACCCTATTCTTTTGTTTTTACCCCATCTCATTAAGCTCTTCTACATACACTATGGTGGGAGGATTCTATGCATAACTTATTCAATTTGAATAAATTTTTTATTCTTTCAATTACTCAACTCCCCACCACAACTCTTAACAATTCTTTTGAACACAGCTAATACTTTAGGGGCTTCAATTTCAACTTTTTCTTCTTCAATTTCACACTCCTTAACTCACTAATTTTACACTAAGCGCGTAGGAGTTTTTGGATCAAGTTCAACTCAATCAAAAAAGGCACTAATCTACACATGATGATACCAAAGAAAAAGCTAGAGGCTCAATGGGGCTTACTAGGATTATGCACAAAGGTAGGCCAAAAGGAAGGTATAAAACAGGGCTATCAAAGAAATATCTATATTATCTCCTACACCCACACTCTTTATTTCATTTTGTACATGCACCAGGCAAGTTATAGACATCACATACAATAAAGAATATAAAATACCTTACATGCACATGGCACATGCTCAACTTCAAGTAGGATCATCATAGATGCTCAACCATACAATCTCATGAATTCAATCTAAACCACTAAGTGCAAGAGTCATAAACATGAGCCTAGGAGTCTAATAAGTAGTAGTTCACACAATCAACATGCTTACCAAACACTTTCATCATGTAGTCAAATATAGCACCAACAAGAACATCCTACTTATTCCTAACACAAAAAAATTTAAATTTACCCTAAAAATGGGAATTTCCCCATCCCACACTTAAAAATCTACTTTGTCCCTAAAGTATACTTAAAAGTAGAGATAGAAATACTCTCTGAGGCCTCTAGGCCTAGCTAGTAGCATCTTTATCATCAAGAAGGTCTGGGGAACCCACACTTAGTTTTTGTCATGCTCCTTAGCTCAGGTTTTTCGGTACTCAGACTACCCATCAACCTGTGACTTAACAAAAATAAAAACTACGTGCAGTAACAACTCAAATACTAAAAAAAATAAAAAATATATTACTTAGGTTGCCTCCCAAGTAGTTCCTGATTTAATGTTACGGCATGACCCAACTCAACTTAACCAAGTTTCTTTATTCTTTTCCTCACACTTGGAGGCCATCTTCTTATCCGTTTCTAACCTCTTAAGTGTGAACTCTCAAGGTCAACATTCAACTTTAGCCTTTTCAGGCTCATTAATCTACATCATGTCAGGCTTCAACAGTTATGGCTTAGGGTGCTCAATGAAGGTGTTTGAAGAGGTCTTTTGTGGAATAGACTCCACCACCCCACACTTATTCCCTTCAATCATAGTAATCATACACAAGTTTTTATATTGGGATACTGTGTTAAGTGGTTTGTAAACTTTAAAAACTGTCTCTTCATCCTCCAACCTTATTGTAAGGGTACCCTCTCTCACGTCAATTTAATCTCCTCCCGTCACTAAAAATAAACGTCCTAAGATGATTGGTACCTGTTCGTCTACCTAAAAATCTAGAATAATAAAGTCATTAGGAATAATAAATTTACCAACCTTTATGAGAACATCCTCTATCACTCCTTCAGGATAGGATATAGTCCCATTTCCTAACTGCAGTAGTACAGAGCTCGGTCTAAGCTTCCCCAAACCCAATGTATTGAAAAAAGATAGGGGCATCAAGTTGATACTTGCCCCTAAATAGATAAGTGCCTAAACCACCTCGTTGTTTCCAATCTAAATATGGAGCGTAAAATTCACAAGATCCTTAAGCTTTTTCGACATATTTTGAGTTACCACAAAACTACACTCCTTAGTGAGTGCTACCGCCTTCACATCTTGCAACTTAACTTTATTAGCCACCACATCTCTTAAGTACTTAGCCCACTTAGGAATTCCTTGCTAAATATAAAAAAGAGGAAGGTTAATAGGTAGTTCTCTGAATGTGTCAAAGAACTTCTTGAAGCACGCATCCTTTTTTGCCTTCATATACTTCTGTGGGAAAGGTAGTTGTGGGATTTTTTTCACTTCTTCCGCAACTTTTTCCTTCGAGTACTCAGACTTCCTCAACTTTTCAACAACTTTGTCATTCACCTGTTTAGGATTAGAATCAGCATCTACCTCTTTAGTTGCCTTTGGAGGTTCTCCATAAAGTTCTTTACCACTCCTCAAAGTGATTACCATAATTTGTTCAGGGTTTTTTGTGTCTCCTGGCAAACCACCTTGAGGTTTGGTATTTAGTGTTTGATGTAATTATCCCAACTGCAACTCTAAGCTTCTTGTAGTTGCTTGCTAGTTCTTTACATTTGCAGTCAATTGTGTTTAATTAGTTAGAATTTGTTTCATTATCTCTTCCAAGTTGTAAGTTGACTGATTTCCTTATGACTGTGGCTTCTGAATTTGCTATTATTGGGCGTTCCAAGGCTAATTTAGTGGATGAGTTTGCCATTTCATGTTGTTAGCATTCCCATAATTAAGCCTCTAAGCATTTCCCACATACATCACCGACTCTAGATTTACAGCACAAATGGTCGCAGAATGAACACTATTGCCATAAACTTCACACCAACTACTGGTCTACTGAACTATATTAATAGATGCTGTAAGTTGTGCATCTCTCACTTTCAGGATGCTGAATTAGGTATGTATCAAATTTTGTAATGCAGAAACCTGAGATGATAAAGCGGTAAATTGGTCCACCTCCAATACACCTACAATTCTTTTTATTATGTTCCTCAAGTCTGAATGCCACTTATGATTCCCTTGTGCTATGTAGTTCAATAAGGTGTACAGCTTATGATGTAGTCAAGCACCGGAGTTGACTACAAAAGTATAACCAAGTACCTCATTAGATATTGATGATATGGACAGTCCCTGAGAAGATATTTGAACCACTTCCAAGCATGATAAAGGTTCTCGTCTTGCCTTTGTTTGAAGCTTACAATCTCACTACAAAGTTTTACAGTCCTACGAGATGGAAAGAATCTGATGAAGAACTTTTGGACTAAGCCATCCCATGATGTGATTAAATTAGTTGGCTCAGAATTCAACCACTTTTTAGTTTCCCTAATAAGTGAATAAAGGAAGAGTGTTATCATCCCATAATTAACATTCACATCTGCTGGAATGAATGTGTCAGCAAGCTCAATGAAATTCTACAAGTGGACCTGTGGATCTTTATGTGCAAGCCATGTAAATTGTCCACTGCTAATTAACAGCTTCACCATATTATTCTTTAGCTCGAAACTCCCTCCAGCAGCTAGTTTCTGAAAAGGTGAGGTCAAATTTATCGAAAGTGAGATTGCCACTTCTCTAACTGTCCTGTGGGTTGTTTATTCCTAAGCCATTTGAGCATGGTTCTCTTGGTGTTCTTAGATTTGCGGAATTTGAGGGAAGAAGGATTGATTCTCTCCTTTGTTGATGGAAGAGTTTCTTGGGTTCAGGCTTAGTTCAACTAATTCTAGATCCCTTGCGAACTTACTAACATGTAAACCTGTTTCCTGCAAATACAAAACAATACCAAGTGTAAAAACACCAAAGAAATCTAAAAGTAAAACTCAAAATAAAATAGTTTCCAAATTATAAGTCCCCGACAATGGCCCCAAAAACTTGACAGCATCCAAGCACATACGCAAGTGTACGTGGTCTACCAAGTAATATAGTGGCCTTCAAGAAAGCCAAATATTAATCCCATAGGGACTTGTTCTAACAACTATTCGATTTCAGTTCATAGTTTAGATTAATTTAGTGCAAGAGTAATCATAAGAGAGTTTTGAATATTTATAAATGAAAGTAAAGTAAACAATGCCTAAAGAAAAGACTTGAGACAATCAATAGGAGAAAACCCAGGGTTAAAGCACTTCGAACAATCTTACTATGTTTTGAACTTCATTCATTAACTTGTTTATCTTAGTTGTTGATTCGTAGTGTTAATTGCATGATCATGGTCTCCCAACCTCTAACCGTTTTACCTAACTAGAACATTACAACTACATCATTGAGTGGAGATATAATAATCCAATTAAGTGCTTAAATCTATCATCCTACGTGTGAATCATGTAAGGCTTCTAGGTACATCTCTGTCCTAGATGCTAATTCGAATTCTTTATTTCATAAAATAAGAAGAATCTTACTTTATTTATTCCCAAATTCTATCTTCCTATTCCCTTTCCTAAGATCACAAGGTTGACAATATATGTTTTCTAAGGGAGAGTAATCCTCAAAATAGTTAAAACAAGAATAAACAAATAACCAATAATAATAAGCAATCCAAACAAAATTAATTCAAAATAAGAGTAGTCATGTTCTTGAATTTCACCCCGTAAAGGGGGTTTTTATCCACTCATAGCCATAATCATCATCCAAATAATTTTATGAAATACCAAAACCATAAAGAAACTAAATTAAAGAATGAAAAAACCTAAAAATAAAGTTGTAGCATCCTCTTCTCTTGTTGACCAAGGATGACCAAAACGGTTTTAATACATTTTATTTATAGTAGAATAATCTTAAGCCATCTAGGAATAGGATTTTATGTTATCCTTTTATAGATAGGCACAGATTTCCTATTTTTGAACTTCATCACGATGCGCTAGAGTGATCTTTGCTATAAGCCCGCGACGCACCATAATCGTGTTAAGCTACTAGAAATTGATAATTGTTGATTGTTTCTTTTCTGAAAATCACCATACACCCATATCTATTAGCACCGTGAAACACCTTTAATAGCAGTGAACTCCCAAGCGTCCTTCTCTCATCATGTTGTGCCTTATGCTTCTGTTGGTCTATTCTATTACCTTTGTATGATGTTTCCACTTGATTTGAGGCTTGTAAATCCTTCATGTATCATCATAATCAACTCAGCAAGCAACCTATAATATTATGCACCCTGATTTAAAGCCCAAAACAACACAACATTCAAGACAATGAATTAGTAACTCAAGCTAGAACACTAGTTTTCTCGTCTAGATTTTAAATGCTCAATTTGAACCCAAACTCATGAGAAAACATCTTTAAACATTGTAAGCACATACTTGAACACTTATATGCACATTTATATCATTATTAACACGTAAACCATATGAATTGTCCTCATAGCAAGGCTTATTAAGCTAGGATAACCATACTAGAGTGCACAAATACACCCAATAGCATATATGATGGTCTATTCTGGATTCGTTCTTAGGAGATGATAAGATTGGTTCAAGTCCGATGAATTATGATATTAAGACACTTCGATTTTGACATCATTAATGATATTACATATGGTTCAAATTCGGTATCATGATATTAGTTTCAGTTTATGTTTGGCTTATGAGACATTATTTTAGGCCCAAGTCCAGTATTCAGAGTTACTTATGGTGGTTGTAGAACGGGTTAGAGTTTGGTGTTTATAGTATGGAAAGATCCACGGCTATGTTTTCGAGATATGGATAGTTGGTGTAATTACTGTTATTACTTCTTCTTGATTACATCCACCGAGCTTATGGGGGATCATGTTGGGTTTTTTTTGTGCCTTCTGCGCTTATGAAAGCCCAACAATGTAGAGATAGTTGCATTTTCTTTACTATTATTATTATAGTTGTTTACTTTCTGTATTTGGTGCTTTATTCCAGTTTTTCCCTTTCCCTTGACTTAGTTTGCGTGTCTTACATTTATTGTATCATATTATGATTTAGCTCAGTCGGTCGATGATGTATACTAACTACCCATGGCTTTGGTACTTATACTTCACTTTTGTACCTTTTTTGTGCAGATCCAAGTACTAGCTACCGCCGTTGATATTGTGTTTGTCATGTTCAGATTTCGGAGATAGGGTGAGCTCTCGAAGCCGTAGTTGACCTTTTCTCCATCTTTTATTTTTAGATAGTCTGTCTATTCCTAGATTGTTGTGTATCTGACTTTGATAGTACTCATAATCTTTTGATTAGAGGCTTTTGTACCGACCTTACTAAGTAGTGAGATGCTATTACCCTTTTCATTATTCCTCTTCAGTTATATTATTATCCTTATGTTTCATGGCTTGTATTCTATTTACTTGCATAATTTTGACATTTATGCCATTTTTCCACAAACTAGCCCATACTTGTAGTTTCAAGCTACGGTTTGGCTTACCTACTATAGGTAAAGTAAGTGCCATCATGACTCAGAAAATCGGATCATGACACTATCATACTATTATCACCATAATCTAGAAAATTAAGATCCAAATTGCGAAGTCAATAGTGTGACTTATACTAAAGGATCTTTAACATCAATCAATGGTTAACATGCCTAAAATTAAGGATAATTGGAGTCTACGTCTATAATATGTATTCTATATTGTAGTTCAGGTCACATTTCTATCCCAAATTTCTTAAATAGGTTAAATCATGATATACTAGTCATAATCACATCCTATAATCTTTTCCTAGCATGCAATCTATACAATACACAATCTCATAGAGAAAAGTAGATTGAAGCCTACCTAGATGTCGAACCACAATCTTGAATTACCCATGAATCGCTCTTCCTTGTTCCCCGATCCCAAAATGTTGCCGCGCTATCAAAATAATACTCTACATGTTATTTGATTAAAATGACAATCATATTACATTATAAAACTCTGGTCCCAAAATCGAGTCAAAATGGGATCATGGGGCCCATAAACGGGATCCCAAAATTGAATTCTTCATGAGGTCTCTCAAAGGACAAGTAATCCATGCTAAAAAAATTTTAGCATAAAAGAAGTTCGAATCGAGGCCCAAATCAGCCCACAAAGTTGAGAAATTGAAAAACTGATCTCTAGAAATTTACAAGTAAAAGAGCAGAATTTGATAGGAAAAAATAATGAAAAATGATCAAGATGTGTTGAATTATCTTATCTTATCCTCAATGGATGATCTTCCATAGTTTCCCACGCCCCAAGCTCTAACAATGGTGAAATAGGGCTTTGAAAATAGAGATATAGAGTTTTCATTCTCAACCTTGGATAGAAATCATGAAAAACGAAATGGATATTCATGGAAAATTAGAACTGAAATAGGGCTTTGAAAATAGAAATATAGAGTTTTCATTCTCAACCTTGGATAGAAATCATGAAAAACAAAATGGATATTCATGGAAAATTAGAACTATGTAATCACATATACAATGATTATACGAGATAAATGCATTGAGAACCGTCAAAATCAGAGTTTCCTAGCTCCTAAAATGTCAAAAATACAAAATGGATTCAGTTTGAGTCTTATACTCAGCGATGGCCACTAAAGTAACACTTTTTCTACTAAAGAGACTTGGTCAAAAGGTCAAAGTACTGATAAAGCAGTTAATAGTTTCCTTAGTTGTTTGATCAAAGAGTCAACGGCCACAAAAGCGGCCACACCAGTACCAACAACTTATAAAACTTATTTTTGACCCTCGAAACTCATCTGGAACCCTACGAGCATGAACCAATAGTGAAACTTGATCATAAAACACTTTCTGGATCCAATGAAGTCATAAAATTTATGAAAAATATTGTTTACAACAAACTAACCTACGGTACCCCTTTTAGGCAATTTTAACTAATTTTCGTCCAACTACTCAAAATAAAATATATAAGCTTAGGACCCGAACTAACTATGCTACCACACTAAAGTTGACATTCTGGACTCAGAAGCTCAATCAAAATTTCCATCCGAGGTCATTTTGATCAAATTTAGGTCCCATACTTAAAGGATTATTTTAACCAAAATCCATCCAATAACCCAAAACGAATCCAAAAGTTTGAGACCTAAACCAAGGGTTCCCTTAGCCTAAAATCAATGTTCTGAAACTAATGGCACTGTCAAAATTCTCATTCGAGATTTTTATACTAGAAGTTTTGATACAAGATTTATATCCTAACAACAAAATCTCCAAAATAGAAAGATGAGCCTAAAATCCAAAAAACTATTCAATAATCAAATTAATAGTTTCAACAAGTCATAAGTAACATGTGGCCGTTATGGAAAAGTTCAAAACATCAAAAATGCATGAAAGTTGAGAAAATAACCTAAAGGGTTATGCCTTATATCCACTACTAAAATGACTTTTATCCTCAAAAGGGTGAGGTACTGGGACCGCATTCTTTGAGAAAGGCTCCCCAAATAACCCCTAAGGTAAACCAACACTTTTATTGGATTTCACCAAGGATATCCTTCTTTCACCAACTTTCTTACTTTATTTCCTAAATAACTAAAACTCAACCTTATCAATCAACTGGTCTCCAACTGAATTGAGAACGACTGATACACGTAAGCCCAAACATAATACATTGATATCACATGGATACAAGAACAACCAGTGAAAACTTAACCAAACTGAAGATCACCCAAGGCAAGAACTATATAGTCAACTCTAAATTCCAAGTCTCTTTCTTTTCCAAACCTGCTATCTACTCTGATCTGTACAGAATATTATTTGAGTCCTATCCACACAATTACCTCCCATTAATCTCAAAAGATTAAAGTTGATCCACTAGCATCCATAATGGCAAGCATAAGAATAAACCCATGGGGTGCTACCTGAATACTCAAATGGTGATGATCAATGTCTTTGATCTTTATTAGAGCTGCTAATTAGTTCGGATGACCCTCAAAATCAACCATTATGGGTTTGAAGTACAAACTCTCAAAACTAAAAGATCTGTTCCTGAATGCCCCACTAACTATGGGTGAAACCATGCTAAGTCCATAGAGAATGCACTTTTTCTATGGGATACCTGATAAAAACTAGGAGTTAAGGGCAAAAATAGTAAAAGCCATGCCATAAGTGAATGGACTATCTTCCGAGCATCTATCAAGCATAATCCTTCTAAATTGAAGAAAACTGAGCCGCTAGGTAATGGGTAGGCTTTTTTAATCTATAAGTGAATTCTTAAATAAAAAAATGGAAATAGGTTACAATCAAGTTATGCAATCCATAGTTTTAATATTCAAACCAAAGCTAAACTTCTTGATCTCAACTATCCAAATTGATCCCGTTGATGAGAAATATTTATTCCAAAAGCTATCAAAACTTTTAAGTCGTCATTCAAGAGAGTCAAAATTCCCAAACTAAAGGCCACAAGTCTTAACAAATATTAAATACTCAAACCAATCTCGCTATTAGAATTTTAGCATTTACACATATAATTACCACCAACAATAACAAATTTTACTGGTGCCATTATAGATTACACTAGTCGATCTAGATTAAGGTCTTAGTCTATAATGGGTTAATGTCTGATAAGAAACTCGTACAAAAATATGAATGAACGAAATCAGATTCTTAATGATGTCATCCTAGCTACTGGAATGGAAAAAGTAATTTGTAGAGCAACTAAACTACTGGAATCTATCTGGTAACGAGTTATGAAGTGAATTTGAAAGCTTCTCAAGCTTATAACAATGGTAGAAATTTTTTTTTTTGAAAATATTTGAAAGATAATGGGGTAATAATGGAATAAATGAGCAAGATAATGGTGATTTCTGCTATGAGGAGGAAAAAGTCATCGAAATCAAAGAAAGTAGGTTGGGAATGGGAGCTTTTTTGTGGCTTCTTAGAGATATTTTAAGAAGAAAGAAACTGAGATTTTTGTTGGATGAGGGGACCAAAGTGTTATATTGAAGACTTGTTTCCTAGTTTTGATTGGTTTTGAAAGTCAAATGACATCATAAACGATGTCTATATGTATGCTTCACTTTTTAAGACGTGTGAAAATGTTAGATAAAGTCTTGAAAGTGGGCATTTGTCCAACTTACCTATGGCAATTGGTAACAATATTTTAAAAAGTGGGGGCATGAGGCAGGACATTTTATGTAGCACAGGGTGAGGCGTAAGCCCCAAGACGTGGGCGCAAGTTGGATCTAGAGGCATATACTCATATATTTTCATTTTAATAATTTTCTTACAAAAAATATAAATAAAAGAAAAATTTTGAATGATTCCACAAATAATTCAAATAAATCACCAATAATATAAAAAATATTACAATTATTATTTGAGAAAGGTAACAACACAAAAAAATAGTATTGCCGAGATAATCTCTAAAATCAAAATCAACATTCATCTCCACATCTACAATTCGTTCCTACTATCAAACTAATATTGCACCTATTATTGTTTATATATTTCAAAAAAGGAAAATGATAAAAAATGTAAGGTCGTTGACAAAAAATGAATAAAGTTACTTCAGGAGCACAGTGTTATGGACTCTCTGTCCTATCAGTTTCTTTTTGAAACTAATAACTTGAAGAAACTCTATTTTGCAATTTTCAAGCATAATTATCAAAAAAAAAAAATTATGTTTGTATCATTTTCTATGAAACTTTCTTTCTTTATTTACATATTTTAGAAAAAAATCACCACAATATGATAACATAAGGTATAAATATCATTACATCGATAATAAAAATATGCTTATAGCAAAAAATACTTTCAAAATAATAAAAATCAAATTTAACAATTGAACTTACGTTTTTATGCTTGAAACTTACGTTTTTACTTCCAGGGGTTGCGCCCTAAATTTTAGAACTTATTTCTTATGGATTTACGTTTTTTATTTGGCCTCAGCTTTTTCACTACGCCCCTGAAACACCCTAGTTTTGGCCCTTGAAAATTCATGTCTTGAACCTTCTGATCATCATACGACTCAAACCTTGACTCGTATAGTGTGGGTACGGGTCTAGGACCCTAGTCGCATGTTGGTCAGAGTGATATTGGCCAAGTTCTGACTTAGATATGAGAAGACTCCATATGAGTCCTATGTTTATGCTACGAGAAGTGTAGTGTCCAATCATATGTTGTCCAGTATCTAGCCGAGATGTTCTGATTAGGGTACGACTTGAAGGATACTAGTCGTATGGTGATAATACGAGTTGGGCAAGGGAGTTGTATGTTGGAAAAAATATGGTATCCAACTTTCTGATTAAGTGATGATTTGAGGGTACTACTCGTATGATATGGTTATGAGTTGAGGGTTCCAACCGTATCCACCTGCGTTCTTTTTACAGCTTTTAAGTTGAGGGTATTTTAGGCATTTCCCACACTAAGCCCTTAAGACCCAACATCTTATAATACTTATTTGGCTTCCATTCTATACTTTAGAAGATTGAAATACTTCTTAAACATTTTCTAAAAACATTTCAACATCTTAGTTCAAGAAAAGGCTTGGGTTTCTATAAGGCAATCAATTAAGGCTCTAAAGGCTGATTATCTCCATCTTTCTTGGTGTCTAAGGCATGTTACTCTAACCTTATTGTTAGTTAAACTAAAATCATATTTTAATGGATGGTTTGCATGGTAATATTGTAGTATTGATTGGATTTGAAATATATATTGGGGTTTTGGTTATTTATGGTTTCATGATGCTTTACCATGTTTTACTTAAGGTTTTCATGTTATATTTATGGTTTTGACCATGTGATTGCATGGAAATGGTTAATTGATACTTGGTTTTGATTTTGAAAATTATATGCCCTTAACATGTTTGTTAAAATGCCAAAGAAAATGCTTTTGTCACATAGTTTGACTATTATTGAAACCTTTGCACTGTATAGAAAGGTAATGGAATATAAATTGATTTGGTTGATTTAAATGACAGGTAAAGGCCTTGGTGGCCATGGTTTTGATTTAATTGAAAACTTGGGAGTCAAATTAGTTTAATGGCTTTGGTATGACATAATTGGATAGACTTACAAGCTCTAATATTGGTATGATGATACCAATGATTAATGCTTAATAAATAAAACTCATTGGTAAATGGTTGATTATGTGTAAATAATTTTAGTATGGGCTTAAAAAGGGATGTGTTAGCAAAGCCTTGGAAGGTGGAGGTCCCAGAGGGACCAAAACTGAAAACTCACGTCTATCGATGTGAGGATTGGTCTTTATGACCGTGTGCATGATGTCACACTTATATTTTGGGAAATGTACTAGTCATCTCAAGTTTATTCTCTGGTTCTTGTGGCTAACACGCACCGAGCCCTTTCAGTAGGAAGAGCTGAACCTATATAGCCCATGGGTGGAATTAGGACGGCAGAGTTACACAATCCAGGTTAAAGGTTTTAAATGCATGCTAAATCCAGTTCCCCTTCCCGGCATGGTGCATATATATGTATGTTATTACACATGGTTATTTACTTTGATTTTAAATAATAACATTATTTCATCCTTATCTGAGTACATATTTGTGATCACCCGCTAATCATCTTCTGATGTTGTATCCCCACGCAATGCAGGAACCGACCATACTACTCCTCCTTCTCGGTGATTTGGATTCAGGGTCATCTTTGTGTCAGACTGAAGTGGTAAGCTTTTATACTCCAGGATTCTCCATTTCATGCTATGGACTTATTTTCATTCTTTTGTTTATTTCTTAGACTTTAGTTTTGGCTATGGTCGGGGGCATGTCCCGACCAAATATTCTTGAATTTTAGTTAGAGGCTTTGTGTGACTACTTTGAGCATGGACGATGTCGGTATTGGTGTCAATCTTGGCATTGGTATTGGTATTCAGATTGACATCGGTCGGATATTTGGTTGATTATGGTTATGAACTTCTTTAAATGTCATTCAATTGATTTTGTTTTATCTTGTTATATGTTCAGAATTCATTCGACGTAGGGTGCAAGGCGGTTATGGTTGGGTGTTGGGAGCGGTCTTTGGTCCAGATCGAACTTGAGATGCTCGATACGACTAGGCCTTAGTTCGGGTCATATCAGCCCCACCCCAAGACTTTCCCCAAAAACTCCTTTAAAAACATTGGTTGGTAATACAAGGATCTTTTAGATTAGTTGAAAATGAAGTAATTTAGAAAATAGTACATAGTAACTATACTTTAATGTACCCCATTCGTTTTTTTAAAAATGACTTACTTTTTTTTTTAGTCTATTTAAGAACAATGACTTTTTTTTGACAATACTTTATTTTCAGTTTTTCACGTGACATGTTTAAGATCACAAGATTAAATGATATTTTGGTACATTTGTGATAACTTTAATTTTAGACCATAAGTTTTATAAGTATTTATTTTTTAAAATTTTGTGTTAAATCAAAATATGTCATTCTTTTTTAAACAAATGAAGTATAATTTTTGAATAACTTTGGTCCACCCGTTTTTTATGTTTAAAGTTTTCGATTCTGGAACAAAAATAGGTTGTCAAACTAAAAAAAGTACCAAAATATGTCATGTATATAATGTGTGACCAAAATAGGCTTAACTCACTTAAAAAATGAGTTATAACTTTTTTTAATGGTAGTTTGGTAGATGGCGATATCCTTATAAAAAGTGTGTAAGTCATTTATTTAATGAGTTATCCATTTTATTTGTACATAACTCACAAAAAATTGAGTTATACATATAACAAATTTTTGTGAGTTATGTCAATGATAGTTGTATAACTCACTAAAAAAGTGAGTTATCCTTTTTAATTTAGACCTAACTCACAAAAAAGTGAGTTATATTTGTGAATTTTTATAAAACTCACATATTATGTCAGCATTCAATTTATCTTTTTCAATTTATATATTTTTTAAAAAGGCTCACATTTTTTTTTTAAAAAAATCTATTTTGATTTTATAAAGCTCACAAATTGATTTTTTTTAAATCTATTTTTCTCTTATAAAATTATCATATGCCTCTATTTTTATCATATAAAACTCACTAATTATGTGAGTTATTCAAATATAAAATAAGTAACTCACTTTTTAAGTGAGTTATCCATTGAATATAGCTCTTAAATATGTGAGATAAGTGCATAACTTTATTAGTGATGTGAAATATGAATATGGTGCTAAAAATATATGAGTTATGCAAAACAAATTATATACTATACAACTAGACATACGGATGCAAAATATATGCTCATTAAGTGTTTTATACTATACAACTAAAATTCTTTTTTTTTTTCTAAAAAGAACACATAGAGAAACTTGTTACATCTACTTTCAAAATATATCGTACAAAGTTGATATATCCATCAAAATGTCAGTCAGTTATAAAAAGTAAAACCATTAGAAAGTGATTTGATTGCCATTTACCGCACGTACATGTTCTTTGCGTCTCATTAATAATTTGTTTATTACCACCCTTTCTATGGTGGGAGTTGAATGTCCCGACTTCAAATATGTTATCTGTCACAAGATAATTTTTGATACTATGCATCGATGCCTTTTTCCTGTAATCCTCAAATTTTTGAAAGAATTTTACATCCATTTTTGTTTGTCACCCAATAGTTGTTTCTAATGGTTATACTTTTTATGACTGACTGACGTGTTTTATGGACATGTCAACATTGTATGATACATTTTGAAAGTAGATGTAACAAGTTTCTCTATGTGTCTTTTTTACAAAAAACAAAATTTTTTAATTGTATAGTATATAACAATCAATGAGCATATACTCCATCCTCACGTCTGGTTGTATAGTATATAATTTGTTTTGCATAACTCATATATTTTTAGCACCATATTCATACTTCACATCACTAATAAAGTTATGCACTTGTCTTACATATTTTAAGAGTTATATTTAATGGACAATTCACTTAAAAAGTGAGTTACTTATTTTATATTTGAATAACTCACATAATTAGTGAGTTTAACATGATAAAAATAGAGAAGTGTAATAGCTTAATAAGATAAGAATAGACTTTAAAAAATCAATTAGTGAGCTTTATAAAATCACATAATTAGTGAATTTTATAAAATTAAAATAGGTTTTAAAAAAATGTGAGTTTTTTTAAAAAAAATATAAATTGAATGCACACCAAATACGTGAGTTTTATAAAAATCCACATAAATTGTAAAAATAAATATAACTCAATTTTTTATGAGTTATGTATAAATCAAAAAGGAGAACTCACCTTTTTAGTGAGTTACATAACTTTTATTGACATAACTCACAAAAAAAAGTGAGTTATATGTACAACTTACTTTTTTTGTGAATTATATACAAATAAAATGGTGAGATATAGATGTTTTATGAGGATAACATTGTTAGCCAAATTATTATTAAAAATTTAAGATATAACTCACTTTTTAAGTGAGATAAAAGCTTATTTTGATCGCATGACATTCGTATTTTTATTCCCACTCAAAGTTTCCAAACTTTGGTGCAACCCCTTTTTTTTCCCCTCTGGTCCCCTTATATTTGTTAATTTTCATTTTTTGATTCCGCAATTTTTGCCAATGATATGATTCTGTACGTTTGTCCTCTCGCCATCGTCGTGGTACCACTATGATGAATTATTATTTGTTACGACTATATATATAATAGGAATTATTTGATAGAAAACCAAATACAAAAAGTCGTTGTCTTACTTTGATGAACAAATTAGGAAAGCAAAGTTATCTTTGTCTTCACTCAACCCCCGGAACCAGCTTTCCAATTGATATTATTGCTATGAGTAAATATTAATCATACTTTTTATTCATAGTCAAATAAATTTTTTTATGGGAAATGCTGAAATACGGAATATGCAGGAGCTCACAAGAGACAGTTTATTGTATGGTTTTTAGGACGATTATTTGGCTCTGTGTTTGCTGTATTCATGAATCTTCTATGTGAGTGATGTGGATGGTGATTTTTCTGTGTATAGGTTTCTTTTTCGTGGATGATGTATATAAAAAGTTTTTTCTTCTGGAAAGCCTCGACTTTTTGTAATCTGCCCTTTTTTGGGGGGTGGGGTTGTGGGCGTAGGGTGGAGGATTGTCTGTGAAGGTATCTTTTTGTGGTGGGTCACAATCTTTTTCAGTTTTTGTGTGGTTCCGTTAGTATGGGGTTTATGCCCAAATTTCCTCTGTTATTTGGCTTTGGCTTTCATACTAATGATAGTTATGGGGAATCCGTATCACATGAGTTGTTGAGTCCAAAATGGAATTTTGAGATTTGAAATGCCTCCAACTTCAAAGTGTTAGGTAGTGATAGTGAGGTGTGAGTTTTAATAAGTTAACAAAAAGCCCCATTTTCGCTTCACTGTTGCTTATTAATTTCGGGTTTTTTTTTGTTTGGATAGGAATTTTAGTTAAGAATGAGGAGGTAGTGTTTGAATTGAGTATTGGGAGTTTCCCTTGGATGGACCGGCGTAGTTGGTTGTGGCGGAGGAAGTCGTCGGAGAAGAGTCCGAGTGGTGACACTGAAAGCTCTGCTGGATCCATTTCATCCCATTTCTCTGATGATCAGGTTTCTTCTTCATTAATTAATATCGCTTTTCCTATCACGTTTAAATTTTTTCCAGTTCAACTTTGGTGTGGAATTCAAATACCAGTAAATATCACTTTTACCCATTTGGTATTGGTGTTAATGGGATATGATAAATGACATTCCTTTCCTTATTCTAATTGCTTGTTCATGGATTGTTTAGACAAGCTATAAACATTTAGGTTTAAGGGACTTTGAGTTTTGAACTAATGAATTTATCTGATTTCAAAGTGTACATTATAGATCCAATTATTTAAATGAATCGAACGTCCATAAAGAAATAATCTCTGTTTTATGATTTCAGTACAGTACTAAGTACCTTTTAATGCCACTTTGTGATCTCTTGATAGCTGGCATATCAACCAAACAGCCCCTAAATGGTAAAGGAAGGAATAAAGATAAGTATTGTTAAATCTTTTCTATTTCCAATTCTTTAAATGAGAACCAGATGTATGTTGTGATAACTCAAAATGGACTACATGGTGTTGTGCTTATGGTTGGTTGGGACCACATTCTTCCCTTGCTATCATTGTTGAGATGCATCTTGTTGCCATCGTTGGCATATAAGATCTTCTTTTTCCAGTTATTACCTAGTTCTATTATAGTTATCTTTTTGCCTATACTTGCTCACTGAATTATTCTATTCAATCTATGATTTTACTGATTAAGTAACATTTCAATTCAGATTCCTTCTTTTTATTGCTTTTCGAGAGAATTGTTTTCTTACAAGACCATTATATGGATTATATAGGATGTTTTCATTTGTATTTGATATCTCAGTGCACTCATGAATAGCTGTTTTGAGTGCTGAATTTATTGCTTCTATAACAAATATATCAGATCGGTTTGCTGCATGAAAGGTCTTGTGTTAGGTCCCCTGTTAAAATGAAATGTCTCACTTAGTACTGATATGTCAAATATTCAAATTTGGTACTAAATATTCAAAGTTCAGACAGTAAATTCTGAATGTGTGCGCACTGTTATCCAGTGGAAGCCTAGTTAATTGTGCAGGGTAATAAAAATTGCCGAAATGCTACCTCTCTCCTATACGTTGAATGCTCCAAGCACATACGATATGTACTAGGTGCCTCATTTGTGCAATTTCAGTACGAGTGGTCGAAATGTTTCATTGCATCCCAATTGTCATGGCTGAATTCACATGTATTCTATGTTTGATTCATTGGATGCTCAAATAACGTGACTTGAAACCTCCATCTACGTATTAATCCATCATTTCTCTAATATCTGAGATGCAAGAGGTATATGATATTCTAATGCTCTTTACCCCATTATTGCTGTAACTTTTCCCCCAAACTCCTGCCTTTGCTGAAAATAGTAAGTCGGAGATGTACAGTAGAAAAATGCCATGAAGCAATAATGTCATTGTAATGATGTAAATGATACTGAAATGTTGGTGTAATGAAGTCACCTTTTCTTGATTTATGCTTGCTGATTGATCTCTATCTGTTTCTAAAGGTTCTTCTGAATCACAACACTCAATCACCAGAAGTCACATCTAAAACAGCTCCCAGTGATGAAGAACTTAATGAAACTGTCAACACTCTATCAGCTAAATTATCAGAAGCTCTTGTGAACATCCGCGAGAAGGAAGACTTGGTAAAGCAGCATGCAAAAGTAGCCGAGGAAGCTGTGTCAGGTAAACCTTATTCCTTGAAGGTAAATCTTATAGAACTCTTTCTGCGACTTTACTACTTGTCTTTAATGCGGGTCATTAAACATACCAGTATGATTTTTTGTCTTTCCTCCACAGTTTTAATTCTTTAAGGACACCGTGAAAAACAATGATGCTACTACTCTTGCTCCTAATTTATATTATAGTAATTGAATGAAATTTTAGATGATCTATCATATGAAGATTTAAGAGTCACAGGCTTGTTGCACAAGCATAGATCATTGGTTGGATCTTTATTTAATGTGTCTGCAACAGTTTCTTGACGAACATATGTTGTAATTATTGAGTTCTCCATTTACTTGGGCTGTTCTATGTCAACAATGTTTAGGGACTCATAATCAATGAATTGGTTGTGCAAGTTGAGATCTAAACTCTTTTGCAGCTTGAGCTGAAGGTGCTTAATGAAGTCAAATCCTAATTGGAGTATTTAGTAGTTGAAGTCTAAAATGGAGCATTTAATTGTTCTATGTAACTGAATGATAACATGGTATATAAATGTCTGGCAGTTGGGTATTTGCTTTTGACATTTCTTCTGGTCAAAAATTTTATTGTATAAGGATGGGAGAAGGCTGAAGCTGATGTATTGATCCAGAAGAGACTAGCTGAGACAGCAAACCAAAAGAACTCAATCCTTGAAGAGCATATCAGTCATCTTGATGAAGCACTTAAAGAGTGTCTGAGACAGCTTCGACAGGCAAGAGAAGAGCAAGAGCAGAATGTCCAGGTCGCTGTAGAGAAGACAAGTTGTGAGTGGGTGTCTAGAAAGTCTGAACTCGAAAATAAGCGTGTTCGGCTCCAGTCTCAACTGCAAAGTTCTAAATCCAAAGACAGTAACATCCAAGATCTTCAGTGTAAGCTTGAATATGTGGAGAAACAGAACTCAGTACTCAAGCTTGAACTTGTTTCCATATCCGAGGAGCTCAAACTAATGACATTTCAGAGAGACTTAAGCACTGATGCTGCTGAAACAGCTAGCAAACAACAGCTGGAGAGTGTCAAGAAGGTGGCTAAGCTTGAAGCAGAATGCCGTATGCTAAAGGCATTTGTTCTGAAAAGATCAGCCGTTAATGACCACAAGTCTAGCCCTGCTTCCTCTGCTTATGTTGAACCTTCCACTCATAGTTTATTAAATACTGTTGCACTGCTGTCCACAGTCGAAAATGATAATTGCAGCATGAGTGGTTTGGAGCCAAATAATAATTACCAGTACAGTTCTGGCTTCTTATCTTCCGGTTTGGTTTCTGAATTGAGTCAATATATACATGGAAAGCCACATAAAAAAGACCTTACAGCACCGTCGCTGGAGATAAATTTGATGGATGATTTTCTTGAGATGGAGAAGCTTGCAGCACGTCCTGACACAGTGTGTGAAAGCAGCAATTGCAGAGGAGCTCACATTAACGAACCCATTTTAAGAACTGAACTTAGACCCCCGATTAGTCAGACAGCTGAAGTGGAGAAGTTGACAAAGATGGAGGTGGAGAAATTGAAACTACAGATGGAATTAACTGAGTGTCAGGTTGAGCTTAACATATTTAAAGAACAATTAAAAGAATCAAAGAACAGTTTAATTGAGGTAAGAGCTCAGTTATCTATGGAAAATGAAGCCAGGAGGAAATTGGAGGCTGAATTCAAGGCTACTATAACCAAGCTTAAAGACTTTACAGAACGTTCGCAGAAACTGGAGGCTGAAATTGTGGAGCTCAAAGAAAAGTTATCTATGGCATATGAAGCAACAAGGAAATTTGAGGCAGAAGTTGAGCCTGCCAGAACTATATTCAAGGATTTAGCTGAACGCTTAGAAAAAGTGCAAATTGATGTAGTGGAGCTCCAAGCTCAGCTCATTACAGCTGAGGAAGCAAAAAGAGCTGCTGAGGCAGAAGTTGAAGCTACCAATATGAAGCTTAAGAAATTAGAATTTTGCTTGGAGGAAACTGAAGTCAAGTCTATAGGGATTCAAACCCAACTAGAAATGGTGGAAGGAATGAAATCTGGAGTTGATGCTGAACTTGAAGCTACCAATGCAAAGAAATATGGGTTACAGTTACAACTTAAAGCGACTGAATTGGAGCTGCAAGCACTGCTTTCTAAAGTTGATTGTCTTCTAGAGGAGCTTTCCAAGGAAAAGGACTTGCACCAGAAAACCGCTGCAAAGTTACAGAAACTGGAAATTGATAATTCAGTGATAAAATC
>NC_061114.1:143049968-143093318 GCF_002878395.1 Capsicum annuum
TGAATTTATAACCTTGAAATATCTTAGAACTTCTTACATATTACTTGCTAATCAACTGGAAACTTGTTGCGAAGTGCTGACCCTTTATTTTGTAGTTCCTCTTCTTCTAGAGGAGATGAAAGAATGATCATATTTTTATGATCCGCAACATTTAAAGGGAAAATTGGTTGTCATTACATTCAGTGCCATTTTTAGTTGCCCATACTGTGACAATACATGATTACTATAGGATGTTACCATACATGATTACTGTAGGATATTTGGACGTTCAAAAGACAGGTGTGGAATTTAAGTGTTGAAGGTGGAGTAAAATGTTACTGAATGCAGAATATGCTTTGGCTGCATTGGGTGTTTCAAACAAAAAAGAATGAGGGTGAGAACATCTTTTTTATGTCCAGCTCTTAAATCATATTTTAAGGTCGTAATTAATTAATAGCACTGGAGTAATTATCCTTTTTTAAAAACAACAACAACAACAAACCCAGTGTACTCCCACCTAGTGGGGTCTGGGGGTAAGATGTACGTAGTCCATACCACTACTTCAGGAGAAGTAGAAAGGATGTTTTCGATCCCCGGCTCAAGATAAGGAGTAATAAACAAATACTTAATAAAGCATGAAACAAGATGTCAAGACATAAATATGCCACCCACAATGAATAATAAACAAAGAATAGTAACCTCATTCGTAATAAGGCATGCAACAAAGTGTCCTAGCAAGAATAATACATCTACCAAGTAATGTCCTACCCCACGACTCAAACTGGCACTAGCCTTCTCTCCTAATCTGCGTCCTTCATATCTTCCTATCTAGGGTCATGTCCTCAGTGAGCTGTAACTTCTCCATGTCCTTTTTAAAAATAAAAAATAAAAAAAGAGGACGACTGCTTCATAAGTTATTCAGCTTTCTGTTACTTCTAAGGTAAAAATGACAGTTTATTCAGTAGGTTCTTGAGGACAACTAAACCCTTGTTTTACTTTCAGATCATGCAATATGTTTTCGCATTGCTGTGTGATTTTAACTCTCTGGAAGTCCTTATGTCTTACACAATGGTGAGAGCATAGTGTGAAACATTACATCTCTTTTTACTTGATTAATAAATGTTAAAGACATTCCAATATTTTAGGTTTCTTCTCGTTAGTGAAATTTTCGCAAGACAGTCGTATAAGACTTGGATTAAGGGTCGTTTGGTTGGGAATGTAGTTATGCTGAGATTAGTTATGTTGGGATAAATTATGATGGATAAGTTATACTGGGATTAGTTATGCTGGGATTATTTTTTATTGAGTGTTTGGTTTGTTGTATTGAAAGTAATATGCATGGTATAATTTCTAAGAATAAATTAATTGATTACCAAAATACCCTCCATCTTATTTAACTTCTTTTTTTATATATATTTTTTTTCAAGCTTTAAATATTTATTCTTAAAAATAAAACTTTCATCTTATTTTTCTCAATTTTTTTGTGTGTGCATTTTCATGATTATATCCTGTGTATTTTAAAAATAAAATTTTCATCTTATTTAGTTTTAAATTTTTTGCATGTGTCTTCCTATGACTATGCCGTGTGTTAAAAAAAATAAATTTCTACATCTTATTTAATTTGAAATAAAAACTTTCAACTTAAGTTTGTTAAAGTAAAAGAAGATTTGTTGTTTATGTCACTTCATTTAAACACATATCACCCATATAATATAGAATATTAAAATTCATTTTAATCGATATATAAAATATCAATTTTCAAGTGATTAAAAAATTATTTAATTTAAAATATATAATTGAACAATGGAGTCAATTGCGAAACAATAATGTGTATTAAAACTAGGCAACGCCTTTGTAGTTGCTAAAATATTTTACAGATTACTAGTGAATGGTAATTATTATTATAAAATCTACTTACTTTAAGTAATTTTTTCATTGTGTAGTAAGAACTTTTTATGTTATCAATTCACAAAAATAACACTTGAAAGAAAAAAGTTGATGTTGAATTCCGTTTTTCTATGCTTAAAAAATTATAGTATCTACATTTCGTCGGATATATAAAAAATTATAGTACCTAGTTTTGATTCTTATTCTTATTATGTATGAATTTAACATATTTTTATTTTTAATTTGTTAGTTGTGCATTTTGATCCTTTATATAAGAAAATACCATGTAAGTTTATAAAATTCACAAGCAATGGGATGAAAAAAAAAATGCAAAGTTTAATTAATAAGAGGTTAATTTTTCTTAGTCATATATTTCCGTCATTCCAAAATAAGATATTTTAGTCTTTTTAATTTGTCATAAATAGCGTATTTTAGATAATCAAGTAGATATCAATAATATTTTTTCAAATTCAAAAGTAATAAATAGAGATTGAAGAACTAAGAGAAGATCAAGAAGATTGGAGAAATGTGTTTGTAATGGATTTGTAGGTAATCTTGTCATTTTATAGTTTTATCCCAAGTACAAATTATGATGGAATTGTTATCCCACCAAATGTGGGGATAACTTATCCCGGTACTATTTATTAGTCCCGGATTATCTCAAATATTAACAATCAAACGATGTATTAAATTTTTTACCTCGGGACTATTATTTTATTTTGGGATTATTTACTCTAGTACCTCACATCAAACGACCCCTAACGGGTTTCATTTGTTTTATATTACGTGCACAAATTTATATACCAGAAACCTTGCCAGTTGTTTTTCAGCAACAAGTAAGTTTGATCAGGGTTTCATCATATTATATCCATCTTTTAATGTGCATGGAAGGATCAAGAAATGGCAATAGCAACTCGTCGATTTGCAGAGTGCCAAAAGACAATCGCTTCCATTAATTGGCAATTGAAGTCCCTTGCTATGATGGATTATTTCTTGATCGACTCAGATGAACCATTGCAAATACAATGACATGACTTCTCCAATAGGTTTGGTTCAAGAAGTTGTTCTTGTGGTACTACCTCCAAAAGATTTCGGAACTCAGCAACTGCAAATATACTTACATCGGGTTTAGTCGCCTTTAAATTAATAGTTTCTTTTTGGAATGGAGGATGAATGTCGAAGATTGAAATGATAGGTATCATGCAACATAAAACTCGTAGAATTCAAGATGAAACAATTGGATAGTAGAAGAAGCCGCAAAGCTCGAATAACAAAATCTTGTGTCATCTATGAAGTGCCTAAGCATGAACTTATTACATAAATATTTTTTTTTCCTTTCAAAGAAGTCATGGGATGTACTATTGAGTATTAAGTGCTTATTTTATTTGAAGTATTGAGGTTCCAAATTCATTGTACAGGAAGTTCACAAGAAAAGTATACCCTCATGTATCATACAATTATGCTTGCACGCCTATTTATCTCATTATTAAATACTTTTTTTTTGGAGGTAGGGAGGGTTAAAAAGGAATTATGTACTATATTAACACGGAAGAAGGACAAATGTGTCCACTCGGCTGAAGAAATGCCACCAAGTGGCTAATGAATTTTTATTCCCAAATGTTAGTCATTTTTTTATCAAAAAGACCAGGCTTGGTCTTATTTATTTCCAATATAATATTTACAAATAAATATCAGGCCCAATAGCCCAATATATCAGTCCATCAGCATGGTCCAAATAAAAGATGCAATAAAAAAAATAAAAAACATAAAAAGTCTCAAAAAGCAAAAAGGAACATGAGAAGACAATAGAGTCTTCTAGTGTGTCTTCATCTTGGACCCCACACTGACATTATCGCCGATGTCAACACCTCCCTAACTCGAAACCATCAGTCAGCACTTTGTAACAACAACACCAGCTATTTTGGCTTTTATCCTGTAGTTGTTGGCCTTTTTTTCTTGTTTTATTGGTAACTTTTTCTGTTGCCCTTTTTTGTTGTGTTTTTATAGCTATTCTCTTCATTTTTTTTTCACGATTATTTTAGAAAAGAAATTAGTATTTTATTTTTTTAACAATCAAATACAATTTTGTAATATTGTAATTATTGCTCTTCTTAATATAATATTTGATACCAAATAAATGTATCATTAGGATCAAATACAAATAAATATTTCATACGATAGTTATGCATAGTCATTAGACAATATAGACATACATAGTCTGCACAAACAATGATACAATTTCTATGCGCATCATATCAACAATAATACAGTTTGATATACAACCTATACAACATTTAATTGCAATAATCAATCAGATACATTTTCTATACAACAACTATGTAGTTTCTATATACATTTATACAATTTTTAAACATATTTTATACAACTTTTAACTGCAATTGTTATTCAGATACGTATTTTATACAAAAACTATACAATTTATATACATATTTTATATAGTTTCTCTATTATCTTATAAAGGCATAATTCACCCGACAAAAACATCCTTAAAATAGCAATCAAACCACTAATATCACAATAAACAGAGACCCTATGAAATTAGTGGAGGTGCACACAAACTAATCCAAACACTAATAATAATCAACCCTTAATAGTTGTTTGTAATGATCTATTTTTTGATGACTTTTATGAAATACGTATTTTTGTGTGATTTGATAATTTTACCCCTTCTCGTGGTTGCTTTGTGGTATTTCTGGGGTGTAGGGATGATTGACATGATTCTCAATGCTTTTCGGTGTGATTTTTGCGAGTTTATAGTTTTGGTGGTTAAAAAATCTTATTAGTTAACTTCGATCAACATTTATTGATCTGAGCATTGGATGGAAAATCAGATTGTACCAGCTGATCCAAAATGTCAATTTTATAATGGTAACGTGGTTGATGTGGTTTTACGGCTTTTGTATCTCATTTTGATCCTGGGGTTCCAACCAGGAATCAGAGCGAGAAAGGAATAAATCCCCTTTCCACTCTGATCAGAGATTCTAATAGGATATTAGGATTTCTCCATCACCCCCAATAGTGCTCCCACCAGGGAAACTTCCTATTAGGAATGGCTTCCTTTCAGGTTGTGTTGTTACAGACTAGACTGTTCTAACAGGGCATGGGAGACGGATAACTAATCTAATACAGTACAACTATGATCGGGTAATAGGCAGATAAGATCAGACTGAATGTATGAATGATATGGTTCTGGTTCTCTTTTGTCCCGGGTTTAAAAAGTTCTCAAATTGAATTTCAGGGATTAATTTTGTGAAAACAGTTATTTTTTTTCAAAAATTTGATATGGCCATTAAGTTCGAAATATCAAATTTAGTCTAGTAGTAAAGTTCGTTTGCATTCTCGAAATTTTGAATAAATTTCGAGGGATCCGCAGAGACTTTTCCAAGTCTCCGGCTGGTGCACATCTTACGCGACATTTTGGTCATTTAACCGACTTGGCTTGACAGCTAAAGTGTTGCCTAAGCGACGACAGGCTTACTTAAGAGATAGCTTGGTCGCTTACGCGACACTCGCATGCCAGGCAGGTATCGCATGAGCGACACCTGATCGATTAAGTGATGGCTTCTTAAGTGACCAATGATTGCTTAAGCGATGTCTGGGTAATATAAATTCCCCATTTTCACCTTTTTTCATCATTTTTGAGAGTTAAAGCAAGGGGTTTTGAGTTTTTGAGCGATTTCTTCCATTTTTAAGCTTGGGTAAGCTCCAAATCCTTATTTCAATTATTTTTCTTCAATTCTTATCATTTAAATCTTGTTAAAACTTTAATTTAAAAGTGAAATTTGGGGTTTATGGTCTGGAAAGCTTTAAATAGTAATTCTTTGATTTAAATTTTGATTTCTACTCGTTTTCACTTGGGTTTTCTTCTATGATTTCTTTAATCACGAGTAATATATTTTTAGACTAAAATTTTAATTTTACCTTTCTTTTTTGAAAATCTATTTCGAGGGTCCGTTTTGAACCCGACAAAAAATGGACAATATGGGTATCATTGATTTTTGTTTAACATGTAGATTCCATATTTGCGTGTCTTAGTTGATTCTGGGTCTGTTTGTGTGGAGAAAGCTCTGTGTTAAAGGCTTTTTGGACTGATTTTTGACATTCGACGTAGGTTATGACTTAACTTTCTTTAGGCTAGGCCAAGTAGTTAATATTGGTGTAAAATCATGTTTGGGTGTGGGAACTAGTCATAAAAATGACATTATTATTGTGTTGTGCCCGTGTGGGGGCTTGTGTTATTGTTATTTGCTTATTGTGAGACATTACTTTCTATGTGTGACTATGAGGGGTCTTATATGATGTTTATTGGCTTTGTGTATGCATCTCTATTGATTGTATCTTTCTAGTGGAAAAGCCTAAAATGCAATTTATGTGGTATTAATGGCTTTTTGTTTACATTTTGCTCTATTAGCATGTGGACCATATTGGATCATATATGGTTGACATATTGAGTGGATTTTCGCTTATGTGAACTGGTATATTAGTTGGATTGTGGAAATTATCATTCTGATTGGTTATGAGCATTACATCCTCATACCATATATATTTATTCAACATTGATACCACCATAGAAATACTAAAAAAAATGGCTTTTTCTGACAGAAAATAAGATTTCTTTAAAAATTCTTTGCCGATGTATATGTCAGAGAGGAGTTTGTGATATTAGATTGGTATTGGCTATTAGATTGTATATGGGTTAACGAATCTCCCATGGGTCTTACCTTTGGAGAATAGGTCGATAGTGTATACGGAGGTTGAGCGACAATCTCATGCATCACAACATCATCATTATCTTTATTGCATTTTTCACTTTATGTGCATTTTGTATTGTATTTGCGTTCTTGATGTGATATTTACCTATTTGTACCTCTTGCTGTTTTTGATTTAATGTCTATCTATTGTGTTCCTTTCTTATACTTTTATTGGTAAATATGTATATTGTAGAACTGTTAGTGGAGATGGTGTGGGCTATCGTGTGGGATATTTGCTTATTGCAGGCGACGTGGCATAGTGTGTATTTTATATGCTTTATTTTCTACTTTACTCAGTCGGTCTATGATAACTACTGATTATAAGTGGACCGTACTCACCCTTACTGCACTCTTTTGGTGCAGATCCAGGTATGAGTACGCCGCACGATAGCTGATTCAGACGGTATCTGGAGTATATTCGAGGTAGTAGTCGATCTATGCTTTCGGAGTTGATCTACATCTTCTTATCTAGTTTATGTCTTGTTTTGTATACTGATACAAATTATGATTTTTTTCTTTTAGGACTATCATTGTATCTTTTAACATTTGAGATGTACTTTGTTGGTTCATATCCCGTGACACCAGATTTTGGGATATTTCATGATATTGTTATGTAATTTGCGTTGTTATTGTATTTGTGTGGTTCGACTTTATTCTACAAGACTTGCCTTGGGATTTGGTATTGTTTTCTCATTTCATATCAGTTTAGGTGTTTGACTTACTTGTCAAGGCTTGCAGTGAGAAGTGCCATCATGACCCTTGGTTTTGAATTGTGACATTGTTTGACTTGTTATTATAAGTAGTAGTTTTCTTGCACTTGACACTAGTTTCATACTCAGTAATAACACTATGAGCCTTGTCATCCACTTTCTAAGTAGATTTATAATTACCTTCCTCTCAATAACCTTTATATCTACTATGCCTATCCACACATTGACCGGCCTTATAACTCTAGGCCACTCTGATAGAAGCACCGCCACCATAATTTTTGTAACTTAGTACTCTTTTGCATTTCATAAGAATTGTAACCTTTTTGTTCTTAAAAAAATTCCAAGCCACAAAAGTATACTTTATTGTTTGTTCCATCCATTTGGAACAAAGGGGGAAAAAGATTAAAAAAAAGAGGAAAAATAAGTGTTCTTTTTTTAGGACTTAGTTTTGGTGATTTTGATTAATTTTTTGGCTTTTTATATGTTATATATAGGGGAAGATTGTAAAGTAGCAAACAGATATTTATCGTTGGATTCAGGATAGGCAACAAGCAGTTTAAAGCTAGTAGAAGAGTTAGCTTCGAGTAATGGAGTTTGGGGTTGTTTATCAGGTGTTTATATGACCATCGCCCATGAAGGCAAATAATGAGGTTTGTGAATAGTGGCAAGCTTAGGCCCAAGTATAAGTCCATTCAAGATTTATTAGTGGGTAGGTGATGTGGCATTTGAGTTAGCTTTACCTCCAACATTTTTTGGTATTCATCCTATTTTCTTGTATTGATATTGCAACAATATATCCTAAACCACTCTTTCATGCTTTAATGGGATTTGGTTTAGCTAGATGACCATTTGACTTTTGAGTAGAAGTTGGTTGCTATTTAGTCAGGAAAGCTTTAATATTATAATTTTTTACAAAATCAAAGTGTCCCAATTGTAGAGGAGCTCACATTAATGATCCCATTTTAAGAACTGAACTTATAGTCACGATTAGTTAGACAGCTGAAAAGGAGAAGTTGACAAAGATGGAGATGGAGAATTTGAAACTAGAAATGGAATTAACTGAGTGTCAGGGCGAGCTTAACATATTTAAAGAACAATTAAAAAAATCAAAGTATAATTTAATTGTTGAAAGGGCTCAGTTATCTATGTAAAATGAAGCCAGGAGGAAATTGGAGGCTGAATTCAAGGCTGCAATAACTAAGCTTAAAGACTTTACAGAACGTTCGCAGAAATTGAAGGGTGAGATTGTGGAGCTCAAAGAAAAGTTATCTATGTCATATGAAGCAACAAGGAAATCTGAGGCAAAAGTTGAGCCAGCCATTACTATATTCAAGGATTTAGCTGAACGCTTAGAAGAAGTGCAAATTGATGTAGTGGAGCTCCAAGCTCAAATCATTACAACTGAGGAAGAAAAAAGAGCTGCTGAGGAAGAAGTTCAATCTACAAATATGAAGCTTAAGAAATTAGAAATTTTCTTGGAGGAAACTGAAGTCAAGTGTTTAGGGATTCAAACCCTACTAAAAATGGTAGAAGGAATAAAATCTGGAGTTGATGATAAAATTGAAGCTACTAATGCAAAGAAATATGGGTTACAGTTACAACTTAAAGAAACCGAATTGGAGCCACAAACACTGCTTTCTAAGTTGATTGTCTTCTAGAGGAGCTTTCCAAGGAAAAGAACTTGCACCAGAAAACTGCTGCAAAGTTACAGAAACTGGAAATTGATAATTCAGTGATAAAATCTGCATCCCAACTTCGGAAAGGAGCTATATTCCGGGAATTTAAAATCAATAAGGTCAGTTGCCAAATATTTTCATAGTTTCAACCCTTGTCCATGAATTTATAACCTTGAAATATCTTAGAACTTCTTACATATTACTTGTTAATCAACTGGAAACTTGTTGCGAAGTGTTGACCCTTTATTTTATAGTTCCTCTTCTTCTAGAGGAGATGAAAGAATGATCATACTTTTATGATCTGCAACATTTAAAGGGAAAATTGGTTGTCATTACATTCAGTGCCATTTTTAGTTTCCCATATTATGACAATACATGATAACTATAGGATATGACCATAATACATGATTACTATAGGATATTTAGGCGTTCAGAAGACAGGTGTGGAATTTAAGTGTTGAAGGTGGAGTAAAATGTTACTGAAAGCAGAATATGCCTTGGCTACATTGGGTGTTTCAAACTATAAAGAACGAGGGCGAGAACATCTCTTTTATGTCCAACTCTTAAATGATATTTTAAGGTAGTAATTAATTAATTATCATTGGAGTAATTATCCTTATTAAAAAAAAAATATGACTTCTTCATAAATTATTTATGTTTCTGTTACTTCTAAGGTTAAAATGACAGTTTATTCAGTAGGTTCTTGAGGACAACTAAACCCTTGTTTTACTTTCAGATCATGCAATATGTTTTCGCATTGTTGTGTGATTTTAATTCTCTGGAAGTCCTTATGTCTTCCATAATGGTGAGAGCACAGTGCGAGATATTGCATCTGTTTTCTCTTAATTAATAAATGTTAAAGACATTCCAATATTTTAGGTTTTTTTATAGTGAAATTTTAACAGGATAGTCGTATAAGACTTACATTAAGGGGTCTCATATGTTTTATGTTACGTGCACAAATTTATATACCCGAAATCCTTACCAGTTTTTTTTCAGCAACAAATAAGTTTAATTAGGGTTTATCATATTTATATCCATCTTTTAATGTGCATGGAAGGATCAAGAAATGACAATCGCAGCTCATTGATTTGTAGAGTGCCAAAAGACAATCGCTTCCATTAATTAGAAATTGAAGTCCCTTTCTATGATCGATGATTTCTTGATCGACTCAGATGAAACATTGAAAATACACTGACATGACTTCCCCTTGGTCCACCTAAGAGGAAGGTTTGAACTTCTAGTGGTGAGGTGTGATTGATGGTTTGATACACCATATTTTGTTAATCACTTGATAGAAGTAAGCGTCTTTCTATCTATCCTTTAATTTCAAGCATTCTTCTTCTTCATCCCCTTTCTTTGTGTTGTTTTTCACTTTTTGTGTTTGCTGGTTTTTGCATCCTTAGTGTCAATTTCGTTTTTCCTAGTTTTTTCTTGTATCAAGCCTTGCCTTGGGATTTGGTATTGTTTTCTCATTTTATATCAGTTTAGATGATTCACTTACTTGTCAAAGCTTGCAATGTCAAGTGCTATCATGAACCTTGATTTTTGAATTGTGATATTGTTTGACTTGTTATTATAAGTAGTAGTCTTCTTGCACTTGACACTAGTTTCATACTCAGTAATAGCACCATGAGCCTTCTAATCCACTTTCTAAGTAGATTTATAATTAGTTTCCTCTCAAAAGCCTTCACATCGACTATGCCTATCTACAAATTGACCGGCCTTGTAACTCTAGGTCACACTGATAAAAGCACCACCACCATAATCTTTGTAACTTGTCATAGTACTCTTTTGCATTTCATAAGAATTGTAACCTTTTGGTTCTTCAAAATTTCTAAGCCACAAAAGAATACTTTATTATTTGTTCCATCCATTTGGAACAAAGAGGGAAAAGATTAAAGGAAGGAGGAAAATATGTGTTCTTTTTTTTAGGACTTAGTTTTGTTGATTTTGATCAATTTTTTGGATTTTTATATGTTATATATAGGGGAAGATTGTAAAGTAGCAAACGGATATTGATCGTTGGATTCAGGATAGGAAACAAGCAGCTCAAAGCTATTAAAAGAGTTAACCAATCGAACGCATCGACTAATGGAGTTTGGGGTTGGTTATCAAGTATATATATGACCATCACCCATAAAGGGAAATGATGAGTTTTGTGAATAGGGGCAATCTTAGGCCCAAGTATATCAATACATTTAATATTTTGCAATGGGTAGGTAATGTGGCATTTAAGTTAGCTTTACCTCCAACATTTTTTGGTATTCATCCAATTTTCATGTATTGATATTGCAATAATGTATCCTAGACCACTCTTACATGATTTAGTGGGATTTGGTTGAGCTAGATGACCATTTGACTTTTGAGTAGAAGTTGGTTGCTATTTGAGCCAGGGATGTCTTAAATATTATATTTTTTTAACAAAATCAAAGTGTCCAATTGCGGAGGAGCTCACATTAATGAACCCATTTTAAGAACTAAATTTAGAGTCGTGATTAGTCAGACAACTAAAGTGGAGAAGTTGGCAAAGATAGAGGTAGAAAAATTAAAACTAGAGATAGAATTAACTGAGTGTTAAGGCGAGCTTAACCTTTTTAAAGAACAATTAAAATAATCAAATAACATTTTAATTGAGGTAAGAGCTCAGTTATCTATGGAAAATAAAGATAGGTGGAAATTGGAGGCTGAATTTAAGGCTACTATAACCAATCTTAAAGACTTTACAGAACATTCGCGAAAACTGGAGGCTGAGATTGTGGAGCACAAAGAAAAGTCATCTATGGCATATGAACCAATAAGGAAATTTGAGGCAGAAGTTGAGCCTACCAGTACTATATTCTAGGATTTAGCTGAACACTTAGAAGAAGTGAAAATTGATGTAGTTGAGCTCCAAGCTCATCTCACTACAGTGGAGGAAGCAAAAAGAGCTGCTGAGGAAGAAGTTGAAGCTACTAATATTAAGCTTAAGAAATTAGAATTTTGCTTGGAGGAAACGGAAGTCAAGTGTTTAGGTATTCAAACCCAACTAGAAATGGTGGAAATATTAAAATCTGGAGTAGATGTTGAACTTAAAGCTACCAATGCCAAGAAATATGGGTTATAGTTACAACTTAAAGCAACTAAATTGAAGCTGCAAACACTACTTTCTAAAGTTGATTCTCTTCAAGAAGAGCTTTCTAAGGAAAAGGACTTGCACCAGAAAACTTCTGCAAAGTTACAGAAACTAGAAATTGATAATTCATTGATAAGATCTGCATTCCAACTTCAGAAAGGAACTATATTTGGGGAATTAAAAATCAATATGGTCATTTGCTAAATATTTCATAGTTTCAACCCTTTTACATGAATTTATAACCTAGAAATATCTTAGAACTTCTTACATATTACTTGTTAATCAACTAGAAACTTGTAGCGAAGTGCTGGCCCTTTATTTTGTAGTTCCACTTCTTTTAGAGGAGATGAAAGAATGATCGAATTTTTATGATCTGCAACATTTAAAGGGAAAATTGGTTTTCATTACATTCAGTGCCATTTTTAATTGCCCATACAGGGACAATACATGATTACTATAGGATGTGACCATACATGATTACTGTAGGTTATTTAGACATTCAAAAGATAGGTATGGAATTTGAGTGTTGAAGGTGGGATAAAATGTTACTGAATACTGAATATACTTTGGCTGCATTGGGTGTTTCAAATAATAAAGAATGAGGGCAAGAACATCTCATTTATGTCTAGCTCTTAAATCATACTTTAAGGTTGTAATTAATTAATTATCACTGGAGTAATTATCTTTTTTTAAAATAAAAATAAAGAATACGGCTGCGCCATAAGTTATTTATGTTTCTGTTACTTCTAAGGTTAAAATAACAGTTTATTCAGTAGGTTCTTGAGGACAACTAAACCCTTGTTTTACTTTCAAATCATGAAATATGTTTTCGCATTGCTGTGTGATTTTAATTCTCTGGAAGTCCTTATGTCTTCCATAATGGTGAGAGCACTGTGCGAGATATTGCATCTGTTTTCTCTTAATTAATAAATGTTAAAGACATTCCAATATTTTAGGTTTTTTCTTGATAGTGAAATTTTAACAGGACAGCCGTATAAGTCTTAAATTAAGGGGGTCTCATATGTTTTATGTTACGTGCACAAATTTATATATCAGAACTCCTTGCCAGTTTTTTTCAGCAACAAATAAGTTTAATCAGGGTTTGATCATATTTATATCCATCTTTTAATGTGCATGGAAGGATCAAGAAATGGCAATCGCAGCTCATTGATTGGTAGAGTGCCAAAAGACAATCGCTTCCATTAATTAGAAATTGAAGTCCCTTTCTATGATGGATGGTTTCTTGATCGACTCAGATGAAATATTGAAAATACAATGACATGACTTTCCCAAAAGGTTTGATTCAATAAGTTGCATTCTTGTGGTACTACCTCCAAAAGATTCTGGTAATTAGCAACTTTAAATATACTGATACCAAGTTTAGTCGCCTTTAAATTAACAATTTCTTTTCAAAATGGAGGATGAATGTCAAAGATTTAAATGATAGGTATCATGCAACATAAAACTCGTAGAATTCTAGATGAAATAATTGGATAGTAGAAGAAGCTGCAAAGCTGAAATAACAAAATCTTGTTTCATCTATGAAGTGACTAAGCATGAACTTATTAAATAGATATTTTTTTCTTTCAAAGAAGTAATGGGATGTACTATTGAGTATTAAGTGCTTATTTTATTTGAAGTATAAAGGTTCCAAATTCATTGTATAGGAAGTTCACAAGAAAAGTATGTCCTCATGTATCGTAAAGTTATGCTTGAACGCCTATTTATCACATTATTAAATATTTTTTTGGAGAGGGGTGGTGGTAAAAGGGAATTATGTACTATATTAACACGGAAAAAGGACAAATATGTCTACTCGGCTGAAGAAATGTCACCAAATGGCCAATGAATTTTTATTCTCAAATGTTAGCCATTTTTCTAAAATAAAAAAGCCAAAGCTTGGTATAATTTATTTCCAAAATAATATTTACAAACAAATATCAGGCCCAATAGCCCAATATTTCAGTCCATCAGCATGGACCAAATAAAAGATGCAATAAAAAATATAAAAAACATAAAAAGTCTCAAAAAATAAAAAAGGAACTTGAGAAGACACTAGAGTCTCTAGTGTGTCTTCATCTTTGACCTTGCACCGCCATTAGCGCTGATGTCAACACCTCCCCAACTCGAAACCATCAGTCAACACTTTGTAATAGCAACAGCAGCAATTTTGGCTTTTATCCCATCATTGTTCGCCTTTTTTTCTTGTTTTATTGGTAGCTTTTTCTGTTTCCCTTTTTTGTGTTGTTTTATAGCTTTTCTCTTCATTATTTTTTTCACTGTTATTTTAGAAAAGAAATTAGTATTTTATTTTTTTTACAATCAAATACAATTTTGTAATATTGTAATTATTGCTCTTCTAAATATAATATTTGATACCAAATAAATGCAACTTTGGAATCAAATACAAATACATATTTCATACGATAGTTATGCACAGTCATTAGACAATCTAGACATATACATATTCTGCACTAATAATGATATAATTTCTATGCGCACCATATCAATAATTATATAGTTTTATATACAACCTATACAATATTTAATTGCAATAATCAATCAAAGTACATTTTCTACACAACAACTATGTAGTTTCTATATACATTCTATACAGTTTTTAGATACATTTTATACAAGTTTTAACTTCAATTATTTTTAAGATACATAGTTTATACAACAACTATACAATTTATATCTATATTTTATACAATTTCTCTATATATCTTATAATGGCATAATTTACCCGACAAAAGCATCCTTCAAATAACAATCAAACCACTATTATCACAATAAACAAAGACTCACTGAAATTAGTGAAGGTTCACACAAACTAATCCAAACACTAATAATAATTAACCCTCTTGTAGTTGTTTGTAATGATCTATTTTTAGATGATTTTTATGAAATACTTATTTTTGTGTGATTTGATAATTTTAACCCCTGCCCGTGGTTGCTTTGTGTTATTTCTGGGGTGTAGAGATGATTGAGAAAATTCTCAATGCTTTTCGGTGTGATTTGTGCGAGTTTATAGGATTGGTAGTTAAAAAGTCTTATTTGTTAACTTCGATCAACATTTATTGATCTGAGCGTCGGATGAAAAATGGAATGTACCAGCAGATCCAAAGTTCAGAATAAAAGTATGCTCTCATGTACCGTACAATTATGCTTACACGCCTCTTTATCTCATTATTAAATATTTCTTTTGAGGGGGGCAGGGGTTAAAAGGGAATTATGTACTCTATTAACACGAAAAAAGGACAAAATTGTCCACTCGACTGAAGAAATGCCACCAAGTGGCCAATGAATTTTTACTCCTAAATGTTAGCCATTTTGTTTTTTTAATCAAAAAGACCAATCTTGGTCTGATTTTTTTCCAAAATAATATTTATAAAAAATACTAGGACCAGTATCTCAATATATCAGTCCATCAGCATGGTCCAAATAAAATATACAATTAAAGAAATAAAAAATATAAAAAGTCTCAAAAAAGCAAAAAGAAACGTGAGAAGACACTAGAGTCTTCTAGTGTGTCTTCTTCTTGGACCCTGCACCGCCATTATCGCTGATGTCAACACCTCCACAACTCAAAACTATCAGTCAACACTATGTAACAGCAACATCTGCCATTTTGGCTTTTATCCCATCGTTGATGGCCTTTGTTTTTTTTGTTTTATTGGTAGGTTTTTCTGTTGCCCTTTTTTTGTTGTGTTTTTATAACTTTTCTCTTGATTGTTTTTTTCACTATTATTTTATAAAAGAAATTAGTATTTTGTTGTTTTAACAATCAAATACATTTTTGTAATATTGTAATCATTGCTCTTCTTAATATAATATTTGATACCAGATAAATGTATCTTTGGAATCAAATACAAATACATATTCCATACAATAGTTATGCATAGTCATTAGACAACCTAGACATAGACATATTCTGCACAACAAATGATACAATTTCTATGCGCATCATATCAATAGTTATATAGTTTTACATGTAACCTATAAAACATTTAATTGTAATAATATCAAATATATTTTCTGTACAAAATTATGTTGTTTCTATATGTATTTTATACAGTTTTTAGACACATTTTATATAACTTTTAACTGCAATTATTGTTCAGCTACGTATTTTATACAACAACAATACAATTTATATACATATTTTATACAGTTTCTCTATGTGTCTTATAAATGCATAATTAACCCAACAAAACATTCATAAAATAACAACCAAGCCACTACTATCACAATCAACAGAGCCCTTATGAAATTAGTGCTGGTGTACACAAACTAATCCAAATACTAATAATAATTAATCCTCTTGTAGTTGTTTGTAATGATCGGTTTTTTGATGTTTTTTGTGAAATACTTATTTTTGTGTGATTTGGTAATTTTACCCTTCCCCGTGGTTGTTTTATGGTATTTCTGGGGTGTAGGGATTATTTACCCGATTCTCAATGCTTTTCAGTGTGATTTTTGTAAGTCTATAGTTTTGGTGGTTAAAAAGTCTTATTAGTTAACTTCGATCAACATTTATTGATCTGAGCGTCGGATGAAAAATTAGACTGTACCAGCAGATCCAAAATGTTGATTTTATGTTGGTAACATGGTTGATGTGGTTTTACGACTTTTATATCTCATTTTGTTCATCAGTTCTAAAATTGGATTTCAGAGATTACTTTTGTGAAAACAATAGTTTTTTCAAAAATTTGATATGGCCATTAAGTTCAAAATATCAAATTTAGCCTAGTAGTAAAGTTCGTTTACATTCTTAAAATTTTGGATAAATTTCGAGGGGTCCGTAGAGACTTTTTCAAGTCTCCGGCTGGTGAACAACTTACGCGACATTTTAGTCAATTAACCAACTTGGCTTGACAGCCAAAGTGTCTCCTAAGTGACGACAGGCTTGCTTAAGCGATAGCTTGGTCGCTTGTGCGACACTCGCATGCCAGGCATGTATGGCATGAGCGACGCCTGATCGATTAAGAGATGGCTGCTTAAGTGACCAATGATTTCTTAAGCAATGTCTGGGTAATATAAATTCCCCATTTTCATGTTTTTTCATTATTTTTGAAAGTTAGAGCTAGGGGTTTTGAGTTTTTGAGCGATTTCTTTCATTTTTAAGCTTAGGTAAGCTTCAAATCATTATTTCAATTATTTTTCTTCAATTCTTGTCATTTAAATCTTGTTAAAACTTTAATCGAAAAGTGGAATTTGGGGTTTTTGGTCTGGAAGGCTTTAAATAGTAATTCTTTGATTTAAATTTTGATTTCTACTCATTTTCACTTGGGTTTTCTTCTATGATTTATTTGATCACGAGTAATATATTTTTGGACTAAAATTTTAATTTCACCTTTTTTTTTGAAAATTTATTTTGAGGGACCGTTTGGAATCCACCTAAAAATGGACAATATGGGTATCGTTGACTTTCTTTTAACACGTAGATTCCATATTTGCGCGTCTTAGTTCATTCTGGGTCTGTTTATGTGGAGAAAGTTCTATGTTGAAGGCTATTTGGACTGATTTTTGACATTCGACATAGGTTATGACTTAACTTTCTTTAGACTAGGCTGAGTAGTTAATATTGGTGTAAAATCATGTTTGGGTGTGGGAACTATTCATAAAAATAACATTATTATTGTGTTGTGCCTGTGTGGGGGCTTGTGTTGTTATTATTTGCTAATTGTGAGACACTACTTTCTATGTGTGACTATGAGGGGTCTTATGTGATGTTTATTGGCTTTGTGTATGCATCTCTATTGATTGTGTCTTTCTAGTGGAAAAGCCTAAATTGCAAGTTATGTGGTATCAATGGCATTTTGTGTATAATTTGCTCTATTAGCATGTAGACCATATTGGATCATAGATGGTTGACATATTGAGTGGATTTTGGCTCACGTGAACTGGTATATTAGTTGAATTATGGAAATTCTCATTCTGATTGGCTGTGAGCATTACATCCTCATACCATATACATTTATTAAACATTGATACCACCATACAAATACTAAAAATACTGGTTTTTTCTAATAGAAAATAAGATATCTTTAAAAATTATTTGCTGATGTATATGTCAGAGAGGAGTTTGTGATATTGGATTGGTATTGGATATTAGATTGTATATGGGTTAATGAACCTTATATAGGTCCTACCTTTGGATCATAGATCGATAGTGTATATAGAGTTTGAGCGGCAACCTCATGCATCATAACATCACCATCATTTTTATTGCATTTTTCACTTTGTGTGCATTTGTATTGTATTTGCGTTCTTGGTGTGATATTTATCTATTTGTACCTCTTGTTGTGTTTGATTTGATGTCTATCCTTTATGTACCTTTCTTATACTAGTGTTGGTTTATATTTATATTGTAGAACAATTTGTAGAGACGGTGTGGGCTATCATTTGGGATATTTCTGATTACAGGCGACACTCCATGGTGTGTATATTATATTCTATATTTTGTACTTTGCTCAATCAACCTATGATGACTACTGATTATAAGTAGACCATACTCACCCCTACTGCACTCTTTTAGTACAGATCTAGGTTTGAATGGGCCATAAGATAGATAATATAAACGGTATCTTGAGTACATTTAAGGTAGTAGTCGATCTATGCTTTTAGAGTTGATTTACGACCTCTTTTATCTAGTTAATGTCTTATTTTGTATTCAGATACTGATTATTAATTTTTTGGACTATCATTGTATCTTATAACATTTGAGATGTGCTTAGTTGGTTTGTATACCGTGACTCCAGATTTTGGGACAGTTCATGGTATTGTTATTATATAATTTACATCGTTATTCTATTTGTGTGGTTTGACTTTTTTCTACAAGCTTTGCCTTGGGATTTTGTATTATTTTCTTATTTCTTATCAGTTTCAGAAATTGGCTTACTTGTTAAGTGTTGCAGTGGCAAGTGTTATCATGACCCTTGATTTTTGAATTGTGACATTGTTTGACTTGTTATTATAAGTAGTAGTCTCCTTTCACTTGACACTAGTTTGATACTCAGTTATAACACCATGAGCCTTGTCATCTACTTTGAAAGTAGATTTATAATTAGCTTTCTCTCAATAACCTTTAGATCTACTGTGCCTATCCACAAATTGACCGACTTTATAACTCTAGGTCACTCTGATAGAAGCACCGCCACCATAATATTTGTAACTTGTCTTAGTACTCTTTTGCATTTCATAAGAATTGTAACCTTTTGATTCTTCAAAAATTTCTAAGCTACAAAAGAGTACTTTATTATTTGTTCCATCCATTTGGAACAAAGGGGGAAAAGATTAAAGAAGGAGGAAAAATAAGAGTTCTTTTTTTAGGACTTAGTGTTGGTGATTTTAATTGGTTTTTTGGCCTTTTATATGTTATATATAGGGGAAGATTTTAAAGTACCAAACAGATTTTGATCATTGGACTCAAGATAGGCAACAAGTAGCTCAAAGCTAGTAGAGGAGTTATTCGATAATAGGCTTTGAGTAATGGGGTTTGGGTTTTGTTATCATGTGTTTATATGACCATCGCCCATGAAGGAAAATGACGAGGTTTGTGAATAGGGGCAAGATCAGGCCCAAGTATATCATTCCATTCAAGATTTTACAGTGGGTAGGTGATATGGCATTTGAGTTAGCTTTACCTCCAACATTTTTTTGTATTCATCCTATTTTCTCGTATTGATATTGCAATAATATATCCTAGACCACTCTTACGTTCTTTAGTAGGATTTGGTTCTGCTAGATGACCATTTGGCTTTTGAGTAGGAGTTGGTTGCTATTTTAGCCAGGGATGTCTTTATATTATTTTTTTACAAAATCAAAGTGTCCCAATTGCAGAGGAGCTCATATTAATGGACCTATTTTAAGAACTAAATGTAGAGTTGTGATTAGTCAGACAACTGAAGAGCAGAAGTTGGCAAAGACGGAGGTAGAGAAATTGAAACTAGAGAGGGAATTAACTGAGTGTCAGGGCGAGTTTAACATATTTAAAAAATAATTAAAATAATCAAATAACAATTTAATTGATGTAAGAGCTCAGTTATCTATGGAAAATAAAGGCAGAAGGAAATTGGAGGCTGAATTCAAGGCTACTATAACCAAGCTTAAAGACATTACAGAACATTAACAGAAACTGGAGGACTATATTGTGGAGCTGAAAGAAAAGTTATCTATGGCATATGAAGCAACAAGGAAATCTGAAGCAGAAGTTGAGATTGCCAGTAATATATTCAATGATTTTGATGAACGCTTAGAAAAAGTACAAATTGATGTAGTGGAGCTCTAAGCTCATCTCATTACAACTGAGGATGCAAAAGAAGCTGCTGAGGCAGAAGTTGAAGCTACCAATACAAAGCTTAAGAAATTAGAATTTTGCTTGGACAAAATTGAAGTCAAGTGTTTAGGGATTCAAACCCAACTAGAAATAGTGGAATGAATAAAATCTGGATTTGATGCTAAATTTAAAGCTACCAATTCAAACAAATATGGGGTACAGTTACAATTTAAAGCGACTGAATTGCAGCTAAAAACACTGATTTCAAAACTGGACTTTTCTCAAGATGAGCTTTCCAAGGAAAAAGACTTTCTCCAGAAAATTGTTGCAAAGTTACAGAAACTAGAAATTGATAATTCAGGGATAAAATCTGCATCCCAACTTTGGAAAAGAACTATACTCGGGGAATTTAAAATCAATAAGGTCAGTTGCCAAATATTTTCATAGTATCAACCCTTGTCCATGAATTTATAACCTTGATATATCTTAGAACTTCTTACATATTACTTGTTATTCAATTAGAAACTTGTTGCGAAGTGTTGACCCTTTATTTTGTAGTTCCTCTTCTTCTAGTGAAGATGAAAGAATGGTCATATTTTTTTGATCTACAACATTTAAAGGGAAAATTGGTTGTCATTACATTTAGTGCCATTTTTAGTTGCCCAAACTATGATAGTACATGATTTCTATAGGATGTGACCATACATGATTACTATAGGATATTTGGACATTCAAAAGATAGGTATGGAATTTGAGTGTTGAAGGTGTAGTAAAATGTTACTGAATACAGAATATGCTATTGCTGCATTGGGAGTTTCTAACAATAAAGAATAAGGGAGAGAATATCTCCTTTATATATAGCTCTTAAATCATGTTTTAAGGTTCTAATTAATTAATTATCACTGGAGTAATTATCCTTTTTTTTTAAAAAAAAGACAAATGCTTCATAAGTTATTCAGGTTTTTGTTACTTCTAAGGTAAAAATGATAGTTTATTCATTAGGTTCTTGAGGACAATTAAACCCTTGTTTTACTTTCATATCATGCAATATGTTTTCGTATTGATGTGTGATTTTAATTCTCTGGAAGTCCTAATGTCTTATACAATGGTTAGAGAATAGTTTGAAACATTGTATCTTTTTTTACTTAATAAATATTAAAGACATTCCAATATTTTAGGTTTCTTCTCTTTATTGAACTTTTTGCAGGGCAGCTTTAAGAAAAGACTTACATTATGGGGTTTCATTTGTTTTATGTTACATACACAAATTTATATACCAAAAACCCTTGCCAATTGTTTTTCAGCAACAAATAAGTTTGATCAGGGTTTTTAGACACATTTTATACAACTTTAAACTCCAATTATTATTCAGATACATAGTTTATACAACATTTATACAACTTAAATACTTATTTTATACAGTTTCTCTATGTATATTATAAAGGTATAATTCACCCAACAAACACATCCTTCAAATTACTAATAAACCACTACTATCATAATAAACAGAGACCCTATAAAATAAGTGAAGGTGCACACAAACTAATCCAAACACTAATAATAATTAACCCTCTTGTAGTTGTTTGTAATGATTTTTTTTTTTTTGGATGATTTTTATGAAATACTTATTTTTGTGTGATTTGATAATTTTACCCCTCTTTGTGGTTGTTTTGCGGTACTTATAGGGTATAGAAATGATTGACACAATTCTTAATGCTTTTCGATGTGATTTGTGCAAGTTTATGTTTAGGTGGTTAAAAAGGCTTATTACTTAACTCGATCAACATTTACTGATCTGAGCGTTTGATGGCAAAACAGACTATACCAGCAGATCCAAAATATCGAATTTATGTTGGTAACATGGTTGATGCGATTTTACGGATTTTGTATCTCATTTTGATCCTCTGTTCGAAAAGTTCTAAAATTAGATTTCAGGGGTCAATTTTGTGAAAATAATAGTTTTTTCCAAAATTTGATATTTCCATTGAGTTCGAAATATTGAATTTTGGGATATTTTTTATTGCAAGCGACGTTCCAAGGTGTGTATTTTATATGCTTTATTTTCTACTTTGCTCAGTCGGCCTATGATGACTACAGATTACAAGTGGATCGTACTCACCCCTACTATACTATTTTGGTGAATATCTATGTATGAGTGTGCGCACGATAGCTAATCCAGACGGTATTTGGAGTATATTCAAGGTAGTAGTCGATCTATGCTTTCGGAGTTGATCTATTACCTCTTCTTATCTAGTTCATGTCTTATTTTGTATTAAGATATAGATTATGATTTTTATTTGGACAATCATTATATCTTTTAACATTTGAGATGCACTTAGTTGGTTCGTACACCGTGACACTGAATTTTAGGATATTTCATAGTATTGTTATTATTTAATTTATGTTTTTATTGTATTTGTGTGGTTCAACTTTGTTCTACAAGCCTTACCTTGGGATTTGGTATTGTTTTCTTATTTCATATCAGTTTAGGTGATTGTCTGGCTTATCAAAGCTTGCAGTGGCAAGTGCCATTATGACCTTTGGATTTTGAACTGTGACATTTTTTTACTTGTTATTATAAGTATAGTCTTCTCTCACTTGACACTAGTTTCATACTCAGTAATAAAACCATGAGCCTTGTCATCCACTTTGTAAGTAGATTTATAATTAGCTTCCTCTCAATAACCTTCATATCTACTGTGCCTATCCATAAATTGACCGGCTTTATAACTCAAGGTCACCCTGATAGATGCATCGCCACCATAATCTTGGTAACTTGGCTTAGTACTCTTTTGCATTTCATAAGAATTATAACCTTTTAGTTCTTCAAAAATTTGTAAGCCACAAAGAATACTTTATTTCTTGTTCCATCCTTTTGGAACAAAGTGGGAAAAAGATTAAAAAAAAGAGGAAAAATATTTGTTCATTTTTTTAGGACTTAGTTTTGGCGATTTTGATTGGTTTTTTGGATTTCTAATATGTTATGTATAGGGGAAGATTGTAAAGTAGCAAACATATATTGATTGTTGGATTAAAGATAGGCAATAAGCAGCTCAGAGCTAGTAGAAGAGTTATCCGATCGTAGGCTTCAAGTAATAGAGTTTGGGGCTGGTTATCAGGTGTTTATATATATGACCACCACCCATGAAGGGAAATGATGAGGTTTGTGAATAGGGGAAAAATCAGGCCCAAGTATATCAGTCCATTCAAGATTTTGCAGTAGGTAAGTAATATCACCTTTGAGTTAGGTTTACTTCCAAAAGTTTTTGGTATTCATCCTATTTTCATGTATTGATATTGCAACAATATATCCTAGACCACTCTTGCGTGCTTTAGTGGAATTTGGTTTAGCTAGATGACCGACTTTTGAGTAGGAGTTGGTTGCTATTTTAGCTAGGGAAGTTTTAATATTATAAGCTCTTACAAAATCAAAGTGTCCAAATTACAGAGGAACTCACATTAGTGAACCCGTTTTAAGAACTGAACTTAGAGCCGTGATTAGACAGATAATTGAAGTGGAGAAGTTGGCAAAGATGAAGGTGGAGAAATTGAAACTAGAGATGGAATTAACTGAGTATCAGGGCAAGCTTAACATATTTAAAGAACAATTAAAAAAATCAAAGAATAGCTTAGTTGAGTTAAGAGCTTAGTTATCTATAGAAAATGAAGCCAGGAGGAAATTGGAGGCTAAATTCAAGGCTGCTATAACCAAGCTTAAAGACTTTGTAGAACATTCGTAGAAACTGGAGGTTGAGATTGTGAAGCTCAAAGAAAAGTTATCTACGACATATAAAGCAACAAGGAATTTTGAGGCAGAAGTTGAGCCTACCAGTACTATAATCAAGGATTTAGTTAAATGCTTAGAAGAAGTGCAAATTAATGTAGTGGAGCTCCAAGCTTAGCTCATTATAGCTGAGGTTGCAAAAAAAGCTGATGAGGCAGAAGTTATAGCTACCAATATGAAGCTTAAGAAATTAGAATTTTTCTTGGAGGAAACTGAAGTCAAGTGTTTAGGGATTAAAACCCAACTAGAAAAAATGGAAGGAATCAAATTTGGAGTTGATGCTGAACTTGAAGCTACTAATGCAAAGAAGTATGGGTTATAGTTACAACTTAAAGAGAATGAATTGGAGATGTAAACACTACTTTCTAAAGTTTATTCTCTTCAAGATAATCTTTCCAAGGAAAAGGACTTGCACTAGAAAACTACTGCAAAGTTACAGAAACTAGAAATTAAGAATTCAGTGATAAATTCTGCATCTCAACTTCAGGAAGGAACTATATTCAGGGAATTTAAATCAATAAGGTTAGTTGCCAATTATTTTCACAGTTTTAACCCTTGTCCATAAAGTTATAACCTTGAAATATCTTAGAACTTCCTACATATTACTTTCTAATCAACTGGAAACTTGTTGCGAATTGCTGACCCTTTATTTTATAGTTTCTCTTCTTCTAGAGGAGATGAAAGAATGATCATATTTTTTTGATATGCAATATTTAAAGGGAAAATTGATTGTCATTACATTCAGTTTCATTTTTAGTTGCACATAATGTGATGATACATGATTTTTATAGGATGTGACCATACATGATTACTATGGGATATTTGGGTGTTCGAACGAGAGATGTGGAATTTGAGTGTTGAAGGTAGAGTAAAATGTTAATGAATGCAGAATATGATTTTGCTGCATTGTGCACTTGAAACAATAAAGAATGAGGGCGAGAACGTCTCTTTTATGTCTAGCTCTTAAATAATATTTTAAGGTTGTAATTAATTAATAATCACTGGAGTAATGGTGTAAATTTTTTATCGCTAAAAGAATTTTATATATCATCTGCTGGTCCTTCAATCTTCATGAAATTGAAAGGATAAAAAATTTAAGCAAAACCATCAAGATTTAAGGATGGAGTCCAATAGAGAAGCCAATAACAAGTTCAGCCTCCCAGAAGGAATCACATCTCTCCAAGGAAGAATTAAAAAGAAGACTCAAAGAAGCCTTATCAAATCTAGATAATGAGAATCATTCAAAACAAATAATGGAGTTATTAGATACTCCTTCCTCACATGCCAGCAAGTCGAGCAACAGAGACATGTTAGATCCATAAGGAATAGCATAAGCATACCTTCTCAATTGAAAGAAAGGTGCCCACACCCTTTTAACTTTTGAAAAACTACTTAATGGATCCCATAAATAAAACAAAGACTCAAAGACAAGTGGCATAAATCTTCAAGGAAGAAAAATCCAAAATCTTCTCAAAGTCATCAAAAGTCAAGTTCAAGATAAGGACAAAAATATAGTCAGAGACATATGCAGAACAAATGAATAGTCATCAACTACACCTAGATAGGCATAGAGTAAATAGCTTAGTGTATGGACAGATGTAAAATAGAAAGTGTTTGTTAAATATTAGTCAGAACTTCTAAGGCCTATTTAAGGCTTTCAACCTGTAATAAGGGAGAGAATTCTGAAATTTCCACAACTCAGAAAAACTCTCTATCATCTCCCATATTTCCATCCTCCCTCTATAAAGTTCTCTCACTTCCCATATCAATAAAATATTTTTGTAAGTATAAATTTCTTTATTTTTCTACTATTTAAATTATTTTTTCTTTAGATAATTTTGTTCTTATTTTTGTTGTTTTAAAGTTTAATTTGACAGTTTAAAATACTTTTAAAGTATAAATTACTTTAAACTGTTATTTTGCTCCCCGTTTTTGTGATCCGTCCCCCAAATAGATCATTCAATTTTTTTAACACGTAGATTCCATATTTGCATGTCTTAGTTGGTTTTGGGTCTATTTGTATGGAGAAAGCTCTGTGTTGAAGGCTTTTTGGACTGATTTTGATATTTCACATAGAATATGACTTAACTTTCTTTAGACTAGGCTGAGTAGTTAATATTGGTGTAAAATCATGTTATTGGTGTAAGACCTAGTCAGAAAAATGACATTATTATTGTGTTGTTCCCGTGTGGGGGCTTGTGTTATTGTTATTTGCTGATTGTGAGACATTACTTGCTATGTGTGACTATGAGGGGTCTTATATGATATTTATTGGCTTTGTGTATGCTTCTCTACTGATTATATCTTTCAGGTGGAAAAGCCTACAATGCAATTTATGTGGTATCAATTGCATTTTGTGTATATTTTGCTCTATTAGCATGTGGACCATATTGGATCATAGATGGTTGACATATTGAGTGGATTTTGGCTTACGTGAACTGATATAGTGGTTGGATTGTGGAAATTCTCATTCTTATTAGTTGTGAGCATTACATCATCATACCATATTCATTCATGCAACTTTGATACCACCATAGAAATACTAAAAATACTATCTTTTTCTAACAGAAAATGAGACATCTTTAAAAATTCTTTGCTGATGTATATGTTAGAGAGGAGTTTATGTTATTGGATTGGTATTGGATATTTGATTGTATATGGGTTAAAAAACCTCTCATAGGTCCTAAATTTGGAGCATAGCTTGATAGTGTATATGGAGATTGAGCGACAACCTCATGAATCGCATCATCATCATTACCTTTATCGCATTTTTCACTTTGTATGTGTTTTCTATTGTATGTGTTCTTGATGTGATATTTACCTATTTGTACCTCTTGCTGTGTTTGATTTGATATCTATCCATTGAGTTTCTTTCTTATACTTATATTGGTATATATGTATATTATAGAAGTGTTAGCGGAGATGGTGTGGGCTATCACTTGAGATATTTTCTGATTGCAGGTGACGTTCTATGTTGTGTATTTTATATACTTTATTTTCTACTTTTCTCAGTCGGCCTATGATAACTATTGATTATAAGTGGACCGTACTCACTCCTACTACACTCTTTTGATGTAGATCTAGGTATGAGTGCTCCGGACGATAGCTAATTCAGATGGTATCTGAAGTATATCTGAGGTAGTGGTCGATCTATGCTTTTGGAGTTGATCTACTACCTCTTCTTATCCAGTTCATGTCTTGTTTTATATTCAGATAAATATTATGATTTTTTTGGACTATCATTGTATCTTTTAACATTTGAGATGTACTTAGCTAGTTCGTACACTGTGACACAAGATTTTGGGATATTTCATGTATTGTTATTATTTAATTTACATTATTATTGTATTTGTGTGGTTCGACTTTGTTCTACAAGCCTTACCTTGGGATTTGGCATTGTTTTCTCATTTCATATTAGTTTAGGTGATTGGTTTACTTGTCAAGGCTTGCAGTGGAAAGTGCCATCATGACCCTTGGTATTTGAATTATGACATTGTTTGACTTGTTATTATAAATAGTAGTCTTCTTGCACTTGAAACTAGTTTCATACTCAGTAATAACACCATGAGACTTGTCATTCACTTTGAAAGTAGATTTATAATTAGCTTCCTCTCAACAACCTTCACATCTACTATGCCTATCCATAAATTGACCAGCCTTATAACTCTAGGTCACCCTGATAAAAGCACCACCACCATAATCTTTGTAACCTGTCTTAGTACTCTTTTGCATTTCATAAGAATTGTAACCTTTCGGTTCCTTTAAAATTTCTAAGCCACAAAAGAATACTTTATTGTTTTTCCATCCATTTGGAACAAAGGGGGAAAAAGATTAAAGGAAGGAGGAAAATATGTGTTCTTTTTTTTAGGACTTAGTTTTGGTGATTTTGATTGTTCTTTTTTAGATTTTTATATTTTATATATAGGGGAAGATTGTAAAGTAGCAAACGAATATTGATCGTTGGATTCAGGATAGGCAACAAGCAGCCTAGAGCTATTGGAAGAGTTAACCAATCGTATGCTTCGAGTAATGAAGTTTGGGGTTGGTTATCAAGTGTATATATGACCATTACCCATGAAGGGAAATGATGAGGTTTGTGAATAGGGGCAAGCTCAAGCCCAAGTATATCAGTCCATTCAAGATATTTCTGTGGGTAGGTGATGTGGCATTTGAGTTAGATTTACCTCCAAATTTTTTTGGTATTCATCCTATTTTTCATGTATTGATATTACAAAAATATATCCTAGACCACTCTTATGTGCTTTAGTGGGATTTGGTTCAGCTAGATGACCATTTGACTTTTTAGTAGGAGTTGGTTGCTATTTTAGCCAGGTATGTTAGATGGCTATGGTCTGGAGAGATATTAGTTGTTAAGGTTTAGTCGAGGCATCGTTTAGTCAAGGAGGTTACCTGGGATATTGAGCCGGACTTGTGGATCCAATATCCTCTCTTGTTCGGCCCTTTAGGTACTTTTTAACCTTTGATTTTTGAAGACTAAAATCTTTTTAGTAGTGGATGTCGTAATGACCCTTTAGGTTATTTGTTTATCATGTATTTTTTACATTTTAAGCTTTTTAGTAGTTGATATAGGTCATTTATTTCTCATCAGGACAGGTGGTTCAATTTCTAGGTTGTTCGTTTAAGTTTTAAGCCAATTTTCTAATTTTGAAGCTTTTGAAGGTTATAAATTTGACTTTGGTCATAACTTTAAGTAAACAATCCCAGATGAGAATTTGACAGTTTCTTTAGATCCAAAACATGGAATTTGGGCTAGAGGAGCCTTTCGTTCGGGTTTCAAGGCTTCTAGACCAATTTTAAGCTATTGCGTGGATTTTTGTTTAAAATGAAAAGAACATGCTTGGACCTATGATACAAGCATGGATAGCGTGGGGAATATTAGGGTGGGTTTTTATATATGGATGATAGCTTGGGACCTGAAGAAAGCCATGAAACAATAAAAACACTTGGCTATAGGTAATCAAGATGCCAATTGGTCAATTAAGAAGGCCCTTGTGCTTTATTTCCTAAAGTAGCCACCACTTTTCGGCTATTTTTGTAATAGGTTATTATTACACAGACAATAATGATAAATAGTTTTCTTTGCCATTTTATTCCTTAGTTTATGATTTTTATGATGAATTGAGAGCTTTTAAGCTTGTACTTTCTAGGTGTTGGTAAAAATTACAATAATATTACAACAATTTGAAAAAAATAAAACTATTTTATTCTTGGTTGAGTCGCTGATATCTTGATTTCTGTAAGGAGATTCATGTCCACTACAACAAATGTTTTCACCAGTCCAGCAGTAAACTTCTTGACTTGTCCCTTCTAAGATACAACAATCTTCTCACAAAGAACAACTCAACAACTCTGAATAAGAGTTTAGTTCAAAGCTCCACAAAAAGAATATCTCCCTTCAACTAATATACTCTCTTTTTTTACTAATTTTTTTGTGAACTCTATATTATCTTATACTTAGAAAAATAATGCAAGACTACCTCTATTTATAGGTGAAGATATCTTCCATGCAATGAATAGGAAGAATTAGTGGATAATAAAGAGAGAAGATCAATAACCTATATGTTACAAGAGTTACAAGAATAATGAAGAGAATAAAGGTAGAAGTTACAAGAGTTACAAAAAACTTACGTCCACATTCAACCACCACTAATAATTGTGTTAAAGACATAAATGAGCGGGAGTTGAAGGCCGTAAAAAACAGCCAAGCAATGTGTGAATTATGCCATATTAAGGAAATAAAGTTTGAGGTATAATGATGCCAAAAAAGAGAGTAACTCATAAGATTTTAAGGCATTATATGCAACTTACTCACATGGAAAAGTAACTGTTAACATGCATGCAACGTATAAATGCAAATGATGCATTTTATTAGTAATAAAATGCCTAAACTTCATCAATAACACACTTCATTTAATATTAATAAAAGAGTCTAAAAGCTGAAGGAAGACTACCATGCATTATGAAGGTGTGCTTTGTATTGAACCTCCACTTAGTAAAATAGTAATTTTTGCTCTAGAGTCATAGTGATCTCAGACTTGAACTATGACTGCTTAAGAAAAATAAAATGTCACTGAATTACACATAATAATCAAGGTGTTGACGTAAGCTTTATAGCCAGTATGTTACAGCTTTGTGTCATTTCAATTTTCATGAGTGTCTTTGAGAATGAGCCTAATTCTCATGGGAAATTCAATGTTCAGACAGTAAATTCTGAATGAGTGCGCACCATTGTCCATTGGAATCCTAGTTAATTATGCAGGTAATAAAAATGCCAAAATGCTACCTCTCTCCTATACGTTGAATGCTCCAAGCACATACGATATGTACTAGGCGACACATTTGTGGAATTTCAGTACGAGTGGTTGAAATGTTTCATTACGTCCTAATTGTCATGGCTGAATTCACATGTATTTTATGCTTGATTCATTGGATGCTAAAATTACATGGACGTGAAAATTCCATGTACATATTAATCCATCATTTGTCTAATATCTGAGAAGCAAGAGGTATATCATATTCTAATGCCCGTTACCCTGTGATTGCTATAACTTTCCCCCTAAACTCCTGCCTTTATTGAAAATAGTAAGTTGGAGATGTACAGTAAAAATGTCGTTAAGTAATTATACCATTATAATGATGTAAATGATACTGAAATATTGGTGTAATGAAGTCACCTTTTCTTAATTTATGCTTGTTGATTGATCTTTATTTGTTTCTAAAGGCTCTTCTGAATCACAACACTCAATCACCAGAAGTCACATCTAAAACAGCTCCCAGTGATGAAGAACTTAATGAAACTGTCAACACTCTATCAGCTAAATTATCAAAAGATCTAGTGAACATCTGCTAGAAAGAAGACTTGGTAAAACAGCATGCAAAAGTAGCCGAGGAAGCTGTATCAGGTAAACCTTATTCCTTGTAGGTGAATCTTATAGAACTCTTTCTGCCTAGCTGTCTTTAATGTGAGTCATTAAACATACTAGTATGACTTTGGGTCTTTCCTCAATAGTTTTAATTCTTTTAAGGACACTGTAAGAATAATGATGCTACTACTGTTGCTCCTAATTTATATTATAGTAATTTAATAAAATTTGACATTATCTATCATATGAAGATTTAAGAGTCATAGGCTTGTTGCACTGTCACGATCCGAACTAGGGCCTGGCCGTGACGGACATCCCTAACCAAGAAGGATCGGGCGTCCTACTCTATTTGGTAATCATGCACAATATTCACATAATAAAAGAAGATGCGGAAATATAATCTGATACGGAAACATGGTCATACTCTGGATTAAGTTTAACAATAAGGAATAAAATCCAAAAATCACTAACAAAATCTAAAACAGTCTACGAAATCTCTATTACATGATCTAAAGATAACTGTCTGAAAAGTTGCGACAAGGCCCCCAGTAGACTAAAACCATAACTGATAATAAATGTCTGAAAATAACTAGGCATTCTAAAATATAGAAGGCTCACCGACTAGACCCTGCACTTCTGTCTGAAGAAATCTACTACTTATCAAGACCCCTAGACTGTGCCTCAGAACCTGGAAGGTAAGGGGGGGTCAATACAGATGTACTTGTACGCAGAGCAATCCAAAATAAAGCTTTTAATATAAATAAAATAGTTTAGAGTTAGTCATAAAACATCACATACGATATAAATTACAAAACACATGGGCATTTTGATAATCATAAAAACCTTTCTGTCAGTGCAATTTTTGATCTTCGTATTACTTCTGAGTTAGGTGGTACACCCCTACAAGTCTAAAACCCCACGGTCTATATGATGTCCACCAATGACTCGGCGGGGAAGCCCCCAACCCAAGTGTGCCAACCCAAGTGTGCCGCAAGGGTTGGAGTGTTTGAGTCTAATACGCCACAGGGCACTAAGCTAGCGTTATATAATATACCCGGATCGGCAAATCACGATGTTAGGTAATGAGTTTTCTGAACTCGTGCCTTCTTTGGGGGACCACCTAACATCTCTTTATGCCTAATTTTATCCATTTCTAGACCACCCAAACATACGATACGCATAAGAGATTTCATGTTTCGAAAACATAAGTCAAAGCTATGCAAAAGTTCTCATCCTTTCAATAAACAAGTGGTGGTCATGTAATCTTTAACAAACCATGCAATTCTTTTCATTATATGATTATGTTCAACATTCATCAACATAAATAACCCTCTCTCTTTTGGAATCAAAATCATAATCCAAATATGACATTATTCAAGACATTTCATAACATGATTTTCAAGATGCATTCAAACGATTTCATAGTATATCATAAGTAAATGAAAATCATCACAAGAGAGGGATTCTTTTCATGAATTATGCTCACAATTCAATCATCAACCTTAAAACACATGCTTACATATATATAATTTCAAATCAATTTGAGAGAAGGCCTAAAGGCTAAAACAATATCATCAACGCTTCTAAAATATGAATATATTCATAAATTCGAAATCCTTTTCTTAAAAACATGATTTCTATGCCCATGAGATTTTAGAAAAATCCCGCGTACCTCAATCTCAAAAAATAATAGATGATTTAAGAAGCCTATGGCGTGGGAATTCCAACTCTCTATTTATCTTCTAAAATCCATGGTTGAATCTTGAGTTATTTGGGATTCTTGTTTGAAACCCTAGAGAGTATTCTTGTGAATTTCTGAAGAAAATATGAATAATGTGGCCACTTGGGAGTATAATCCCGTGTTTAAGCTAATAAGGGGGATGGAAAAATACCTAGTATGCCCTTAATGAGATGAAATAAAATATAAATTGGAGCCCAATTTATTGGGCCACCGCGATGCTCCACAATCGCGGTGGCTCACTGTAAATTGATGAATGGGATTCTTAGGATCACCGTGATGAGGAGCCATCGTGTTGTCCCACTGGTTGGGACCTGGAGCTTTAGCGCGATGCGACACAATCGCGCTAGGCTGCAGGAATTTGACAATTACTAAATATACCCACTCCGCGATGCTCCAAGCACCAAGGTGACGGTGTTTTACGATTAGGACTTAAATTAGCCATAACTTCTTGCCCGAGTATCGAATTTGGTGAATCTTATATCGACGGAAAGCTCATTCAATTTTCCACATGATAAAAAGTCAAAATTAAGAAAATTATATATGGTTTAAACTTTACTCATTTTGGAATCCAAAAATAAGACTAAGTCTCTTTGACACTATTCTAGTCATTTAACTCTAAGAGCATATTACCATGAGCTAACGCATGGATGATTTTTTTTTTATGGGGTGTTAAATGCACAAGCATAGATAATTGGTTGGATCTTTATTTAATGTGTCTGTAATAGTTTCTTTACAAACATATCTTGTAATTATCGAGTTCTCTATTTACTTTGGTTGTTCTCTATCAACAATGCTTATGGACTCATAATCAATGAATTGGTTGTGCAAGTTGAGATCTGAACTCTTTTGCAGCTTGAGCTGAAGATGATAAATCAAGTCAAATCCTAATTGGAGTCCTCAGTAGTTGAAATCTAAAATGGAGCTTTTGATTGTTCTACATAACTAAATGATAACATGGTATATAAATGTCTGGCAGTTGGGTATTTGCTTTTGACATTTCTTCCGATCAATAATTTTATTATATAATGATGGGAGAAGGATGAAGCTGATGTATTTGATCTAAAAGAAACTACCTAAGACAACAAACCAAAAGAATTCAATCCTTGAAGAACGTATCTGATAAGAACCATAATTGATCTTAGTATTCAAAATTACTGGATTAAGACTAATTATGATACTAATAGAGTCAATTCAAGAACTTAGATCAAAAGTGATCTAGACCCTTATTTCAAAGAAACTAAAGACAACAATTAGTATAAGACTAATCACCTTCTTTAATTAACTTTAATAGAAACCAAAGATATCAAATTAAGAATTAATCTTACCTCCTAAAGAATCGTTCTTATAGGGTTGCAAGATGAATCCCAAGTAGCCACATACAAAGGTGTAAATAAGAGAAACTCTCAATTAATAATAATACTGTCCCCTTGAAAATAACAAAATCCATCCCTATATATAGAGGAAAAAAACTTATCCCAAATAGCATAGGATTGGATTTTACCTTTATCAAATCTAACTAGGACTAGGAAAAAGTTATCCCAAATAACATGGGATTAGGATTTACTATTATGGAAATAATAAATAAAATCCTACTAGGACTAGGAAATCATGTAAAAATAATACCAAAAATTCTCTCCTAAGAAAATAAGGAAAAGTTTTTAAATTTACTCACAACCCATATGGGCTCAATCTTCTTCCTTTTGGGCTTGGACTTGAATCACGAAATATGTGCAGGACTTTTCACATTCTTCTCCATAATTCTTGGACTCATTCTTGGGCTCTTATTCCATCATAAACATCTTCTTGATTTCATTAAAGCCCGTATATCTTAATGCAAGTGGACCAGCCTGGATGCTATCAGTATCTTTCATCTGGATAGAGAACTTACAGCTTAAAGAGTATCTGAGACAACTTCGACAAGCAAAAAAAGAGCAAGAGCAGAATGTCCCGGCCGCTATAGTGAAGACAAGTTGTGAGTGGGAGTCTAGAAAGTCTGAACTTGAAAATATGCATGTTCGACTCCAATCTCAACTGCAAAGTTCTAAATCAAAAAAATGAAAGATCCAAAATATTCAGTGTAAGCTTGAATATGTGGAGAAACAAAACTCGATAATCAAGCTTGAACTTGTTTCCATAGCTAAGGAGCTCAAACTAAAGATATTTTAGAGAGACTTAAGCACTGATGCTGCTGAAATAACTAGCAAACAACAGCTGTAGAGTGTCAAGAAAGTGGCTAAGCTTGAAGCAGAATATCGTATGCTTAAGTCATTTGTTCTAAAAATATCAACCATTAATTTATCAAATACTATTGCACGACTGTCCACAGTCAAAAATGATATTTGCAGCAGGAGTGGTTTGGAGCCAAATAATAATTACCAGTATAGTTCTGGCTTTTTATCTTCTGGTTTGGTTTCTGAATTGAGTCATTATTAACATGGAAAACCATATAAAAGATCCATTTAGTACACTCGGAGGAGATAATTTGAAGGATGATTTTCTTGAGATAGAGAAGCTTGCAGCACGTCCTGACACAGTGTGTGAAAGAAGCAATTCTAGAGGAACTCACATTAATGAACCCATTTTAAGAACTGAACTTAGAGCCGCAATTATTCAGACAGCTAAAGTGGATATGTTGGCAAAGATGGAGGTGGAGAAATTAAAACTAGAGATGGAATTAACTGAGTGTTAGGGCAAGCTTAACATATTTAAAGAACAATTAAAAGAATCAAAGAGCAATTTAATTGAGGTAAAAGCTCAGTTATCTATGGGAAATAAAGCCAGGAGGAAATTGGAGGGTGAATTTAAGGCTACTATAACCAAGATTAAAGACTTTATAGAACATTCGTAGAAACTATAGGTTGATATTGTGGAGCTCAAAGAAAAGTTATCTATGAAATATAAAGCAACAAGAAAATTTAAGGTAGAAGTTTAGGCCACTAGTACTATGTTCAAAGATTTAGATGAATGCTTAGAGTAGTGCAAATTGATTTAGTAGAGCTCCAAGGTCAGCTCATTACAGCTGAGGAAGCAAAAAGAACCGCTGAAGCAAAAGTTGATGCTACCAATATAAATCTTAAGAAATTAGAATTTTTCTTAGAGAAACTGAAGTCAAGTGTTTATGGATTCAAACCCAACTAGAAATGGTGGAAGCAAAGAAATCTGGAGTTAATTCTAAACTTGAAGCTATCAATACAAAGAAATATGGGTTACTATTACAAATTAAAGCTACTGAATTGGAGCCGCAAACACTGTTTTGTTAAGTTGATTCTCTTCAAGAGGAAATTTACAAGGAAAATAACTTGCACCAGAATACTGCTGCAAAGTTACAGAAACTAGAAATTGATAATTAACTGATAAAATATGTATCCCAGCTTAGAAAGAAACTTTATTTAGGGAATTTTAAATCAATAAGGACAGTTGCCAAATATTTTCTTAGTTTCAACCTTGTCCAAGAATTTATAACCTTGAAATATCTTAGAACTTCTTACAGATTACTTGCTAATAAACTGGAAACTTGTTGCGAAGTGCTGACCCTTTATTTTGTAGTTCTTCTTCTTCTAAAGGAGATGAAAGAATGATCGTATTTTTATGATCTGCAAAATTTAAAGGGAAAATTGGTTTTCATACATTCAGTGCCACTTTTAGTTGCACATAATGTGACAATACATAATTTTCTTAGGATGTGACGATGCATGATTACTATAGGATATTTGGACATTCAAAAAATAGGTGTGGAATTTGAGTATTGAAGGTGGAGTAAAATGTTACTTAATGCAGAATATGTTTTGGCTGCATTGGGTGTTTCAAATAATAATGAATGAGGGAGAGAACATCTCTTTTATGTCTATCTCTTAAATAATATTTTAAGGTTGTAATTAATTAGTTGTCACTTAAGTAACTATCCTTTAAAAAAAAAGGAAGACAAGACTGCTTCATAAGTTATTCAGGTTTCTGTTACTTCTATGGTAAAAATGACATTTTATTCAGTATGTTCTTAAGGATAACTAAACCCTTGTTTTACTTTTAGATCATGCAATATGTTTTTGCATTGCTATGTGATTTTAACTATCTGGAAGTCCTTATGTCTTTCACAATGGTGAGAGCATAGTGTAAGACATTGCATCTCTTTTTACTTAATTAATAAATGTTAAAGACATTCTAATATTTTAGGTTTCTTCTCGATTGTGAACTTTTTGCACGATAGTCATAATATAAGACTTACGTTAGGGGGTAATTTTGGTTTCATTTTTTTTATGTTACGTGCATAAATTTATATACCAGAATTACTCAGCAGTTGTTTTTCAGCAACAAATAAGTTTGATCAGGGTTTCATCATATTTATATCTATATTTTAATGTACATGGCTAGATTAAGAAATGGCAATAGCAGCTCATCGATTTGTAGAGTGCCTAAAGAAAATCGCTTCCATTAATTGGCAATTAAAGTCTCTTGCTATGATGGATGTTTTCTTGATCGACTCAGATGAACCATTGCAAATACAATGACATGACTTCCCCAAAAGGTTTGGTTCAAGAAGTTGTGTTCTTGTGGTACTACCTCCAAATGATTTTGAAACTCAACAACTTCAAATATACTGACAACGGGTTTGGTTGCCTTTAAATTGACAATTTCTTTTTGGAATGGAGGATGAATGTTGAGGATTGAATTGATAGGTATCATGCAACATAAAACTTGTAGAATTTAAAATGAAACAATTGGAAAGTAGAAGAAGTTGCAAAGCTGGAATAACAAAATCTCGTGTCATCTATGAAGTGCCTAAGCATGAACTTATTACGTAGATATTTTTTTTTTCTTTCAAAGAAGTCATGGGATGTACTATTGAGTATTAAGTGCTTATTTTATCTGAAGTATAAAGGTTTCAAATTCATTGTACATGAAGTTCACAAGAAAAAGTATGCCCTTATGTATCGTACAATTATTGCTTACATGCCTCTTTATCTCATTATTATATGTTTTTGGATTAAAAGGGAATTGTGTACTATATTAACATGGAAAATGGACTAGTGTGTCCACTCGGATAAAGAAATTCCTCCGAGTGGTCAATGAATTTTTATTCCCAAATATTAGTCATTTTGGCCCTTTTTAATAAAAAAGACTAACTTGGTCTGATTTATTTCCAAAATAATATTTACAAATAAATATCAGGCTCAATAGTCCAATATATCAGTCCATCAGCCTGGTCCAAATAAAAGATGCAATAAAAAGGCAAAATGGCTCGATAGATCCTTGTACTATGTCTGTTTTGTAATGTGGATACTCCTACTTACATGTTTGTCATCTGGACCGTTGAACCAATTAAAAATCAATATTTTAGACACTTTTGGTGAGTGTAACACACACACCCCACGTCAGCTGCCATGTCAGCTTCCGCATCTGCCACTTCAGCTTCCATATCATTTTCAGGTATTACATTAAATTCCATATCATTTTTAAAAGGTAAAATGACCTTCTGGACCCCTGAACTATGTCGGTTTTGTAAGTTGGACACTTCTACTTACATGTTTGTCATCTGGACCCTTGAACCTACTAAAAAGCAATATTTTAAACACTTTTTGGGTGAGTGTAACATACTCTCCCACGTCAACTGCCATATTAGCTGCCACGTCATCTTCCACGTCATTTTTATATATAATGTTATCTGGACCTCTGAACCCACTAAAAAACAATATTTTAAACACTTTTTGGGTGAGTGTAACACACTCTTCCATGTCAGCTGCCACATCAGCTTCCACATGAGCCACATCATTTTTATATATAAAAAATATTACATATTAAAATAAATAAATAAATAAATAAATAAAAAGAAACCCCCCTCCTTCTTTCTCTCTCTTTCCCCATTTCTTTCTATTTATTGTTCATCTTTCTCCATTAACTTTCCCTATTTCTTTCTTTTTGCTGTTTTTCTTTCTTCATTTATTCTTCTTCTTTTTCTTACAAACGAACTTTTTCCATGGTCACTCTCAATACACACCATCTTACACACTCACAATGTACTTCCAACAATTATCTTCCACAGATTTTACACCCATACAATAAAAATGCATACACACATAGAGATCCATGGCTTCCTGATATAAAGAAAACAATACCAACACACCCAGCTACCAAGAAAAATACACACACCACACACTCTTCACTGATATCACGCACACATACAAATCTAAGAGATATTGAGCAAGAGAGAGAGAGCTAAACAACAAGAGAGAAAGAGAGAATGAAGCAGAGGGGGCGTGGGAGATGAGGAAATGACCAAACGAATAGTCATTTGATGACCAAAATAGAAATGGGACAAATTCTCAAACCAACTGGACAACTCAAATGAAATAGATTATGTTGGCGACTCACTCGTAGCTCACTGGTGATGGTATTTCGCGGGTAATTTCGACCGCTGGTGACGGGTTTTCCTACGATGGAAAGTTTTGAGTCATTTTTTGGTGTATATGGTCGATCCTGTGAAGAGCTTGGTCACCAGTTTTAATGGGTTATCTTTGCACCTCGTCGAAATTCGATCACACTCTCTTTACTTTTCTCTCGATCTCTGCCGTTCTTGACCTTTCCTTCATTATTTTCTTACTCTCAATTTCTCCCTTGATCTCTCTTTTCATGTATGTATGTGTCTTTTCGAGTAACGGGTGTATTTGCGTGTATGAGTTTCGGAACAAAGAAAGATGGTGAGTGTATCGTATATTGATGATGACAGTTGGAGAATTATTATTGTGTAGTTACTAATCAATAAATAAAATAGAGGTTTTTTGTGGGTGTGTGTTAAGTGAATATGCTGTGTGATTGTGTTTTGGTGTATGAGAATGGTGGGGGTGGGGGGCGTTAATGGTGGTGGTGGAACAGGGGTGGGGTGGGGTGGAGTGGGGGTGAGGGAGAGGGGGTTGGGGTCGATGGTGGATGGTTGGACGGGGGAGGGGGTTAGGGAAGGGGGGATTTTTTTTTCTAAATTTATTATTTTTCAATTTTTAAAAATATTTTTAAGTTTAAAAATTTGAAAAAAGGTTGAGTGACCTTTTTTAATCTTTTTTAATTATTTTAATATAAAAATGACTAAAAATTGATCCCTACTGTCACCTTAGGCAAGTGCCTTCTTGCTCTTCGTTCTACTCTGCAATTTCAATGTCTCATAGGCTCGATCAACGGTCAAAGGATGCAAAATATAGCTTTTTAATGGGTTCAGGGGTCCAAATGACAAACATGTAAGTAGAAGTGTCCAACTTACAAAAACGACATAGTACAAGAGTCCATTGAACCATTTAGCCTTTTTAAAATTCTACATAAGAAATTAAATATTAAAAATAAATTTAATTAAATAATTTTTTTTATAAATTGTACAAAATTTTCAATAATCATGTTTTTATTTTTGCTCACAAATTAAATATCACATTCATTACAAATAATTAAAATTCTTCTCCAACTAATTTAATTTTTTAACTATAAATTCATATATATAAACATAATGAATTTTCAATTTTTAAATTTGAATATCTTTAGTAAATTCACAAAAACTTTAAGTTTTTTCAAGCTTATTCATGAAATTCACTAATTTTTCAATATCCACTATCACTCACTTTAAATTTAAATTTAAATTTTAATCCCCAAAATATATGAAATGATTTCAAAGTTAAATTTTAATCCAAAAAAATATGAAAAGATTTGAATTGAGAGAAAAATTTTAAAAATAAAAAAAAGTGAGGGGTGGGGGTGCTCAACGGGGTTGGGGTAGGGGAGAAGGTTGGACAATGGTGGGGTGAGGTGGCTGGCTAGGGGAAGAGGGCTAGACAAGGGTAAGGGGTGGGATGGGGATAGATAGATGGGGGAAAGAGGCTGGACGGGAGTGAAGGGGTGGGGTGAGAGGATGGCTAGACGAGGTTGAGGGGTGGCTAAACGAGGGGACGGGGGTAAAGGATGGGGGGTGGCTAGACGGGGGAGGTGGCTGGACGGGGGAGGGGGGTTGGACGAGGGCGAGGGATGGGGTGGGGGTTGGGAAAGGAGGGTTTTTCTATTTTTGTTAAAAATTTATTATTTTTAAATTTTAAAAAATATTTTTAAATTAAAAATAATGAATCGAAAAAAGGCCCTTTATTAATTTTTAATATTATATTTAATTTTTTTAAAATTATTTTAATGTAAGATTGACCAAAAATTATCCCGCACTCATACCCTAGGCACGTACCTGCATGCATTTCATCCGAGTCAGCCATTTTAATACCACATAAGTCTGGTCAATGGTCAAAAGGTTTAAAATGTTGATTTTTAATGGGTTCAAGGGCCCAGAAGACAAACATTAAAGTAGGAGTATACACATTACAAAATAGACACAGTACAAGGGTCCATCGAGCCATTTTGCAAAAAAAAATATAAAAGTCTCAAAAAAATAAAAAGGAAAGTGAGAATACACTAGAGTCTTCTAGTGTGTCTTCATCTTGGACCCTGCACCGCCATTATCACCGATGTCAACACCTCCTCAACTCGAAATCATCAGTCAACACTTTCTAACAGCAACAAAAACCATTTTGGCTTTTATCTTGTCGTTGTTGGCCCCCTTTTTCTTATTTTATTGGTAGCTTTTTATGTTACACTTTTTTTAGTTGTGTTATAAAATCTTTTCTCTTCATTGTTTTTTTTCACTGTTATTTGATAAAAGAATTAGTATTTATTTTTTAACAATCAAATACAATTTTATAGGATTTTTTTAACAATCAAATACAATTTCATAATATTATAATTATTACTCTTCTTAATATAATATATGATACCAAATAAATGTATCTTTGATATCAAATACAAATACATATTTCATACGATAGTTATACATCTTCATTAGACAATCTAGACATATACATATTCTTCACAAACAATGAGACAATTTTTATTCGCATCATATCAATGATTATACAATTTTATACGCAACCTATACAACATTTATTTGCATTAATCAACCAGATACATTTTCTATACAACAACTATTCAATTTCTATGTACATCCTATACACATTTTATACAACTTTTTACTATAATTATTATTAGATACATATTTTATACAATATCTATACAATTTATATACATATTTTATACAGTTTCTCTAGGTATCTTATAAAGACATAATTTATCCGACAAAACCATCCTTAGAATAACAATCAAACAACTACTATCATAATAAACAAAGACCCTATGAAATTTGTGGAGGTGCACACAAACTAATCGAGACACTAATAATAATTAAGCCTCATGTATTGTTTGTAATGACCTAATTTTTTATGATTTTTATGAAATACTTATTTTTATGTGTTTTGATCATTTTACCCCTCCCCGTGGTTGCTTTGTGGTTTTTATCAGGTGTAGGGATGATTGACAAGATTCTCAATGCTTTTTGGTGTGATTTGTGCGAGTTTATGATTTTGACTGTTAAAATGGCTTATTTGTTGACTTCGATCAACATTTATTGATCTGAGCATCGGATGGCAAAACAGACTGCACCAATAGATCTAGAACATCGATTTTAGATTGGAAAAATGGTTGGTGAGGTTTTACGGCTTTTGTATCGCATTTTTATCCTCAGTTCGAAAAGTTGTAAATTTGAATTTTAGGGGTCAATTTTGCAAAAATGACAATTTTTAAGAAAATTTGACATCGCTATTGAGTACGAATTATCAAATTTAGTCTAATAGCATAGTTTGTTTGCATTTTTGGAATTTTGGATGAATTTAAGGGGTCCGCGGAGACTTGGAATTCTCCAAGTCTCCAAATGGTGTACCGCTTCGCGAGATTTTGGTCATTTAATTGACTTGTCTTGACAGTTAAAGTGTCTCTTAAGCAACGGCAGGCTCGCTTAAGTGATAGTCTGGTCGCTTGCATGACCTCGCATGCCAAGCAGGTATCGCATAAGCGACACTTGATCGATTAAGCAATGGCCACTTAAGTTACCAGTGATCGCTTAAGCGATGTATGGGTGATATAACCTCCTCATTTTTTGCATTTTTCATTATTTTTAAGAGTTAGAGCTAGGGTTTTGAGTTTTTTTTAGCGATTTTGTCACGCCTCAAATCCTATTGGGGCGGACTGGCACCCGTAACCGAGGAGGCCCGAGAGAACCAGCTCATAACCTTATACTTCCCATGCATACCTCTATGACAACCCGAAATTCGGACAGCATCATGTCGCATATAAAAGGAAATAATCACCTGTATAAGCTCAAGCACACATATATATGTATATACAATACTTGGCCGTTGGAGCCATCACGTCTATTAACAAAACACCACCTTGACTGTATATTAGGTCTACAAAGCCTCTAGACAATACACAGAGTTTAACTAAGGTCGGGACAGACCCTGCCATATAACTAACTTCTATACAATACCAAAAGTGACTGGATATGACACGGAAAGCCCCGAAGCAAACTGGAGCTCACCAAAAGCAACTAGATATCCTGGCTCCTACTTGTACGGTGTATGAGCTGAGGTACCTGTGCCTGCAGCATGAAATACAGGTCCC